>NC_091120.1:188535626-188843126 GCF_040183065.1 Periplaneta americana | reverse complement strand
AATATAAATTATGTTCGTTGTAACTTAGATTTTAGGCTATATGGCATTCAAAATACATTATTTAAAGGGGGGTTATAAGGGGGCCTGAATTAAATAAATCGAAATATCTCGCTTATTATAGATTTTTGTGAAAAATGTTACATAACAAAAGTTTCTTTAAAACTAATTTGCGATAAGTTTTATTCCTTGAAAATTTTTGATAGGACTGATATTTAATGAGATAAATGAGTTTTAAAATTAAAATAACTGCCATCTAAGGCCGTATAATGAAATAAAAAACAAATGACTTCGTCTATAAGGGGCCTTGGACAGCAACAGTCGAAAGCTATGAAAGATAGCCTACAGAGAATGTTTCTGTGTTGGTATGAAGTAATATCGGAAGCTAATTTATTATTATTTCACCATTGGAAAGTGTAGTTTCTCTAGATGGACATAATGCTATAATGTTATTACAGTAACTTCTGATATGATATAATATAATATAATATAATATAATATAATATAATATAATATAATATATGTAATGAAATATTATATAAGTTATTTGAAGGGTTCAGAACCATAGTGGGCCAAACGCCATTTACTGAATACGTAGAAAACAAGGGTTAAAATTAAGTTATTACCATAATTCAATGGAAACCTATAACAAGTAAAATAAAGTATACACATTAAATCTAAATGATGTCAATCTTCATTAAACTATGGTTGCATGTAATAAAAATTAGAAACATGTTAAAGGAATTGTCATTGCACCAATGAGTGGTCTCTGGACCAAAATGATCGCATTTTAATTATTTGGATGCAATTTAAATTAAGTAACATATTAAACGATTTGTCCTTCTATCAAACACGAATGTTTCCTGGATCAAATGTCCTATTTTAATTATGTAAGTCCTTTATATTTATTTCTAACGGGTGTAGCGGAGCGCACGGTTACGGCTAGTATTATATAAAATACGAACGTTTGAAAGCGGTTTTATGATTCCTAAAATGCCTATTTTGCCCTTTGATACCTATTTTTAAGGCTTTAGATCCTAAAATTGCCTACTTATACTTTTTACGTATATATTTTTTAATTTTCGTGTAGCAGTGAAACATAAAGTCTTAAATGTCATGGGGTGGCTTAAGTCCAAATATCCTGTAGGCCTAATAGTTTGGTTATAGGAATAAAGAAATTCCTGGAAGGTTTCTGGTTTTTAGAGCACTTGAGAAGACAGTAGGAATATGCTGAATCGAGAGGACGTACCCCGATACTTAAGGAAGATGATCACCTTTTTCGGGGTAAAATGGCAAGTTGTTGCAAGAATTTTATTTTATTCTTTTATTGCAAGGAATGTGTAAACATTACGTAAGATCCTCCGATAGAAGTCAGTGGATTGAGGACAGTCTTCAACTTGCGATGGAACATGTTGTAACAGAGGGTATGAACTGTTTTAGAGCATCGCAAGCATACGGGGTTCCTTACCGTACCCTTAAACGCTTCCTAAAAAAGAATAATGACAAAAATCTATTGGATTGAATTCATTGTGTGCAAGAAGTGATTTCACGAGTCTTGCATACGACAATAAAATATGTGCAATGACTGTGTTCCTAAGTAGTGATAAACGAGTGAGAAAGTGTCCATGAACTTTAGATTAAGTCTATTTTGTTATATAACATGTATCAAACCAAGTTCAGGTAAAATACATATGAAGAGTCCACTGCAAGAATGATGGATGTCATTTGGAAGAGAAGCAATTGAAAGTTTGAAATGTTTAGCGCTCAAAGCTTAACTGTGATTTTCCGATCATTACTGGACAATGACTATCAGTGTTAATGCCATATAACTCTCTATGTACATTCTATATGTCTTAACCTATGCATTGACAGTCTTGGTTCATTTTTGACAAAAAAAAAAGTGACATCCATCATTCTTGCAGTGGACTCTTCATATATCAGTAAATGTGTTAATTGCATTTGCCATCTTACCCGACTATCAAGGAAAGACGCCTACAGTGCAAGCCAGAATTATTATTGGGTTATTTTACGACGCTGTATCAACATCTAGGTTATTTAGCGTCTGAATGAAATGAAGGTGATAATGCCAGTGAAATGAGTCCGGGGTCCAGCACCGAAAGTTACTCAGCATTTGCTCGTATTGGGTTGAGGGAAAACCCCGGAAAAAACCTCAACCAGGTAACTTGCCCCGACCGGGATTCGAACCCGGGCCACCTGGTTTCACGGCCAGAAGCACTGACCGTTACTCCACAGGTGTGGACTGCAGGCAAAAAGAAAACCTGTATCTATAAACACGGTAATTAATGTTTTCTGTTTTGTACCAAAAATATAGTTTCAAAATACCTTCCAGACTTTGATATTTGAATATGAAATTCAAAACTAAATGAACAGTAGGCCTATCTTAAATTTTCAATCAAAGAAAAAGTCAGGCATCTTCCCCCGATCCACTCTAACTTTAACCCTAGCTTTCTCCGTTTTTAATCAATGGCGCTTAGCCCACTATGGCTCTGAACCCTTCATATACGTAATTAAACCGTACAATTTAAAAATAAGATCAAAAATATAATATTGTACGTCCCCATAAGTGCCGTTAATCGGCTCTTCTCTAACCGGAGTTCACCACTTATAGTGGCTTGCAGATTATTTCAATCATGAGGCTCTATACACTTCGTTCAACCTTATACCCTGAAAAATGTGTTGAGTTTAGCCAAGAATGGACGTGGTTTATATCCCTACAAACTAGTCACTACCTGCTCAAAGGAGGCAGCCAATTTATCTACCACCTCTCAAAATCATTGCACCTGTTTCCCTAAAACTTTGGCATTTCCTGTCCTTGGAAATAAACTTATTTTTACAACAAGGTTTGTCTGTAGCCTACGCCCTTCTGATTGCAATTTTTTTTTTTTATTTAGGCAACGAGATTTATTTATTTGAAAACAACTCAGCGTTTCTCTGATTTGCCTTATCCACTTTTATCCATGTTACTAAAATTTGTTACCTAAACTGAATATTTCATTTTTCAGATCACAATTCAAGATACACCGTCGACAAAGTTTCGCTATGTCGCCACGCGGTATAGACGCTATCGATTGGTGTTCTCGTAAAAGACAAACCACGGCAGAAATATGCAGTACAACATATGTTATAGTTTGTCCTGGATGTATTCATGTTTAATAGGTTAGCATAAAATGGCTCGCGTGACAAATCAAACTTTTGTTCATTCGGTATATGGAAAACATAAGCACAACATGATGGATAGATAATTCATACAGTTAAAATTCCTAAATTTGTGTCAAGTCAATTTTGTCTAACAACCTTTTCAACAAACACGAATCCTACACCTCGCTAGCAACCCAGAAAACGCTTCACTTTTTATGTTTTCATAAACGTAACCAAATTATAAGATATCGATTCACACATTTACAATAAACATCCAGAAGATACTGCAAAGACGTCGTAAAAGGAACATAATACTGAAAATACAGACGAGATGCATTAGCAGTAAACTGTGAACTGTACATAAATTCTTACCAGTTCCGACCCCTAAGAAAACATCGATTTAAGATTTCCCTATTTTTCAAGTTGGCAAAAAAATCACAATTCAGCTTTTATATCCTTACAATTAGAGTATACTAGTGGCTTGTGCAGCAATTGCAGCAGACTAATGCTGGGTTGCAAGAAAGCATTTATAGGTTCGTTAAACGCTATTGGTCCTATAACTGTTCATTTAGCGTCAGTAAGCGTTGCAAGAACGACCTTTAAAGCTATTGGTTCGTTAAGGGGAGTGGGTAGTGATGCCTGTGCAATTAACAAATTTGAGTACACAAGCTTAGTTCAATATTTCTAGGCTCTCAGTGCTCAGAATGGAATAAAAATTTCTATGCTTATACAATCAATCATTCTGAATTCAGTGGTATAAAAGACAACTAATTACTTCCTTATCCAAGTGCAAAAGAAAGGCCCTAACTGATAACCTGATTTCCCTCTTCGCTAAGCGTACCTCATCCTTCAGGTGCACATTACTTTCTACCACCTTCACTCATATACCTTGTATTTTTTCAAGTTATCTAGTAATGTATATTGTAAATTCTAAAGCAAAATTTAGTTAAATATTTCACTCCTAGTGAAACAGAAAAAATATTGAAATTTGTTTAACATTATTTGCAATTTTTTCAAGGCATATATATATATATATATATATATATTTTTTTCCCTCGTGTTATGTGTGTAATATTCTTAAACCCTTAGGTCTACTATGTAGAACACAGGCTGCAGAAAACACTGTAACAGTTTCATGTAAATTGATTAAGATGTTTCAGAGAAAACTGCATTTAAGTTTGAAAAATATCAACTTATGGATTAAATAAAGAGGAATATATAAATTACATACACCGCCAAATTTAAAGAGGCCATTTAAAAGGCTTATCTGCAGAAATACCCCAACAATATTTATATTGTTTTAAAGAGCAAGTTTTGACCTTTTTAAAACACAAAATAAAAGATAAGATTTCTTTACCCCTAATCACTACCTGGTTCTCTTAAAGCACTCTGTAAACTATAGGTCGAAAATCGGAGCTATAAACTGTTAACGAATCGTTAGCCGCCATATTGCACGTATATTGCATGTTTTTGTATTTGATAGTATTAAGTAATTTCGTAGCTATGTCATCATCAGAAACAGGTAAGTAAAATGTAATATACATATCACAATGAGCTCGAGATTCATGTGTGTATAGGAAAAGTTTTGTGAATAAAACAAATTTATTACTATTATAGAATCGTCTGACGTAGAGGTTATGTTTGGTATAGTACGACATCTACCAAGACCAAAAATACTGAAAGACAGATCGAATCCTCAAGAAGAATACGATAATATTGATTTTAAGGTTAGATTTAGATTATCGAAAGACACATTCATGGCTCTCTTGCATGAAATAGGACATCATATTGGAAAACAAATCGCACGCATTAAGACAGTACCAAGAAGTAACAGCTGTTGACTGTCTTGCGCTATTACGCAATAGGAGCGTTTCAGAATGTAATAGTGGATCATATTCACTTTTATAAATCTATAGTTTGTAGAATAATAAGACGTGTGACTGCATTGCAAGAATAAGAGAACAATACATTACTATGCCTCGAGGAAATTCTGTGCAAACAGTAAAACAGGATTTCTTCTCAATTTGCAATTTTCGCAACGTTATTGGTGCATAGACTGTAGCCATATGAAAATTCAAAGCCCTAGTGGACACTTGAATGAGATGTATCACCGAAACAGGAGGGGTTACTTCTCTATCAATCTGTACCAAGACTCGTTGTATGTTGACAAGTCAGAATTTGATGCCTGTCTTCTACGTGCAAAGTTTGAAAACAATGACTATCCAAAAACACAATATTACCATAGCGACACGCACGTATAATAAGCGAATTATTTGCGCCGGCTACGATGGCTCTGTCGTTTTGAATCTTTTCCGTTTAAAGATGGAATAGCTAACAGATCGTTAAATATCGCATTTGCAACGACCTATACTTTAAAGATTGGAATAGTTTAAAGATCCGTTACTTAACGAGAGAATAGCAATTTATGGAACAGGTTTCTTGCAACCCAGCATAAGTTCATTAGAAGTTTAAATACAGATTTTTCAGATTTATTTTCCAGACAGAATATCAGATATTTTGAAAGTTACTTGCTTCCATAATAATTAAACATGCCCCGCGAAATATGTTACATTGAAAGTAACACAATCACTCAATGAAGTTTAACCTTGCCAAATGTACCTTTTTTTTTATAAACTTCCCTCAGAATGGATTTTATGCCAAATGCTTTCTTGGACATATCCATCTTCATTTCTTTCAGTTTCAATGCGGAAGCGCAAATAGACTATCAATATGAAGACAATCAGCGGTTTTTTCATGTGGGAGTAAACTAGTAGCTATTTCAGGTCATTGCAGATTGTTGGCAAGAATATGACATTTTGGAGTGTATTAGATAAGTATTCCATTTTTAATAACAATATTTATGTCTTACGTAAGATTTGTAGCTTTTAGTAACATATATATGTATAGCCGTTACTCAGAAAATTATAGAAATGACGGTCTAATATAAGTTATTCTCTACGTTTTCTTACATAAATAACCCCAAAAGGTTTCATTTTCATATCATCAATAATAGTAAGTTATCAATGTATATCAGTGACAAAATACACCATATTACACCTGTAATATTTCATTTTTAATGGAAATAATTTCAACAAACCTTCTTGAGTTTTATGGTTTTTAATGACCTATATCCACTACATAGCTGTACTAATAAAATTACACAAAAAAGAATCAGATGTGTAAATTTTATTCATGATAATAATCATACCCTTCGTAATAACCTTTGCAGTTTTTAGTAACCAATATAGAGACAAATGAAGATCGACCTATTGGCATTATGTCAGAGAATCTGTTGGCAATTCTGGAGTCATGGTCTCCATGATATTGTTTATTTTAGTATCTGCCTTATGCTGAAAATCTAGTAGTTCTCAAAACTGATGACAGATGGATTTTGGAAAATAGGAAAATTATGTAGGAAAATTGACATTTCTGTGAAAACTACTATTTTTCTGAAAATATTTGGGTTCCAAGCTTCAAAATGAAGAGTCATTCATTAAAATCCGTTCAGCCGTTTTCCCATAATTTCCATTACCAGTTCAAATTATATATATATATATATATATATATATATATATATATATATATATATAATTAGATAAGAAACGCTGTTTACAGTTAACTGTAATGAATGTAATGATCGTAATACATAGGCCTAGCTCTGCCGCAGGAATTACTGTAACCATGGCAACGGGAGGCTATACCTACCTTAATATGAACACAGCTATTCACGATATCAATTTACTGCAAAAGGTAGATTTTACGACACCGGTAATAAAATACGGTACAAGGTTATTAGACATCACGGTTAAATACTGTGATTTTTAAATTACTACTCCATAAACTGATTACATTTCGCAGAGATTATATTTTCCTATTGTTTATGATTTATCGGTCTATCCGGAGCTGGACGGTATTTTATGCAATGCTTCTCGATTAAAGCGTAGAAACTCTTGACTAATTTTGAACACTTTCTACCTCCAAAATAATCTCGTTTAATACTACTTGCAGTAACTGTACTGTAATTGACTCACAAAAGCTCTGTTTAGCCCTTAAATTGACAAAGTGTCCTATAGGATACAACACGTTAATAGGCTATAAGCTTAAATTTTAACAGAATAAAAAAAAATTGGTAGGAAAATTATTAAAATTTCACAATACTATAGGCTAATATTGTACAACATATAAAATATGGACATTGCGATAGTTGTTTTCTTTACAGTCCGACAAGGTTTAATAAACTAGTGTGAGAAATGAAGTTTTGCCAATTTAAGGGTTATATAGAGTATGACTGCATAATATGCACTTTAGTTAGCTTTTTAAGTACTCAGGTTCCGGGTTCAATGCCCGGCCCCGGAACAATTTTCCCCTTGAAATTATTCAAATCAACTTTACAGGGAGTTATACCTGAAAGCTTGATTTGCATAATACGTCACTGTTCGTTAACAGAAAACCACAATTTAAGTCACACAGAGTTAGTGTGCACTCAATGTTGGTTGCTTGACGGTTGTCAGTCCACTTTGAGGTCTGTGGATATAGAGGGAAAAATTGGATCGGTGTCTAGCAGAGTTCCCGGGTAGCTCAGTTGGTAGAGCGTTGGTACGTTTAACCAAAGGTCCCGGGTTCGATGCCCGACTCCGGAACAATTTTTCCCTCGAAATTATTCAAATCAACTTTACAGGGAGTTATACCTGAAAGCTTGATTTGCGTGTACTCAATCGATGTTTGTTGATCACTGACTTGCGAGACAAGAAAGTCAAGAGCGCCTGGAGGTTATGCAATCTTCAGGCCAATCCTCACGAGTGAAATCACTGCAGTAGTCCAAATACACACAATTCCATATGATGAATCGAACCAGCACACATTCCGTATCACCAGTCCAAAATATGACGCCTTTGGCCACAAGGCTACGGCATAGGTCACCGTTTTTTTTAATAAATAACTATATAAATGTGTTTTCGCTTTTACTCCGAATCTTCCCATGCTAACGAGATGAAAAAATGACCAAATATCTCATAAAGAGGAACGAAAACGATTACGTAGGTGTATAGGACACTGATTCTGAAGGAAAAACTTAAGAATGTGGGTGGATGAAGATGAAGACAGCAAGGAGCTAGAAGAAAATTATATTTATCTACATTTCCTTACGATCCAGATATTGATCCACTCTTGTTTCGCAGAACAGCGGCATTTCAGATGTGGGCGATTCTGACAATGAAGCTTCAGATTCATGTAACGAGCTATTTGGTTCAAAGCAGCTCTATTATACATCTCTATTTCAAAAGCAGTCCATGTATCTCCCGATACAACTTTACATAAATCCTAGCTTTACAGTTGGTAAAACCTCACCTACGTTAACAGGCTCAATATTCCTAATTATGGAGGCCTGAAAGTGGTGCTAAAATCAATCTTGAAAGGAACCGAGGATAATGCCAACGAAGGCCAAATCATATCACAAAGTGACAAGCTGAATTGGAAAAGGAAATTCAGCCTACATCACTATGAAAAAAAGTAGGTGCATTATAATTATGTTAATACCAAATTAGTCTGGAATAGTCGAGGAAGTTATTTATAAAATTATTAACAATTTAAGATGAGAGGCTATAATTATAGTTACATTTAATACTTTCATACTCAGTAGTTCAAAACTCTTCAGAATTTAAAATGTAACAACTGGTTTATGACACCTAAAACAACATACTGAAAGTAGATCATTTACCAATAACCCCTTGAGAAGCTTCTACATTTCGTAGAGTATTATCTCAATGGTATACAGAGCCTCGAGGCTAGTACTAAAGACTGAAAAGCAAAGATGGCGTTTCTATTTCAATTTTATATTATTTCCAATTTGTATTAAGTAACCGTTCATGATTCTTTTATTATGTAACTCATATTTTTTACAGTGTTAGCTATCTCAGAGAGTTCTGATTTTTAACAACCCCAAGTATCCATATTAACTACTAAAATTCCAGTTTTGTTTTGCTTTCTTTTTCAGTTTTTTTATTTGGTTATTTAACGGTGCTGTATCAACTACGAGGTTATTTAGCGTCGATGAGTTTGGTGATAGCGAGATGGTATTTTCGAGATGAGGCCGAGGATTCGCCATAGATTACCTGGCATTCACATTACGGTTGGGGAAAACCTCGGATAAAACCCAACCAGGTAATCAGCCCATTTTATTTTCATGCTGAAGGAATCAATGATTATTAGACGAAAAAAATTCGCGCCGGGGATCGAACCGGGTCCTTGGTTCTACGTACCAAGTGTTCTCTCTAACCACTGAGCTACGCCGAACTTCAATCCACAGCACCGGAACGAATCTCTGTCCTCTAGTGTTTTTTCCCTTTGTAGACTGACTCCAAGTTCGACATATAGCCTATGTTGATATATATTAAGTCAACTGCACTCACTTGAGTGACTTGGTGGCCGAGATTCCACAGAAATATGCACTGTTGGGCGAAAAATCTACAGATATATTCTGTAGGACCAAACATTAAGTTAATATTTACGTACGTAGATTCTTCGCAAACCCATCACAGTAAAAAACAGCTTGTTACGAATCCTTCAAATAAGCCTCGGAATAGAGCAACAGTAACAAATATAAATGACACTCGGGAAGAAATTAAACACAGAATAAATAAGGTAAATGCCTGTTATTATTCGGTTGAGAAACTTTTGTCATATAGTCTGCTGTCAAAAAATCTGAGAGTTAGAATTTATAAAACAGTTATATTACCGGTTGTTCTGCATGGTTGTGAAACTTGGACTTTCACTCTGAACATAGGTTAAGGGTGTTTGAGAATAAGGTGCTTAGGAAAATATTTGGGGCTAAGAGGGATGAAGTTACAGGAGAATGGAGAAAGTTACACAACGCAGAACTGCACGTATTGTATTCTTCACCTGACATAATTAGGAACGTTAAATCCAGACGTTTGAGATGGGCAGGGCATGTAGCACGTATGGGCGAATCCAGAAATGCATATAGAGTGTTAGTTGGGAGGCCGGAGGGAAAAAGACTTTTCGGGAGGCCGAGACCTAGATGGGAGGATAGTAATACAATGGATTTGAGGAAGTTGGGATATGATGATAGAGACTGGATTAATCTTGCATAGGATAGGGACCGATGGCGGGCTTATATGAGGGCGGCAATGAACCTGCGGGTTCTTTAAAAGCCATTTTGTAAGAATGTTTTCTTTTAAAGTATATGATTATATCTCGTGACCAAAATATTGTACGGAATGGAAATACTATAAAAATTGGAGATTATTTTATCTTTCGAAGAGATGGAAAAATTAAAAAATCTAGGAGCAACAATAACGAATATAAATGACACTCGGGAGGAAATTAAACACAGAATAAATATGGAAAATGCCTGTTATTATTCGGTTGAGAAGCTTTTGTCATCCAGTCTGCTGTCAAGAAATCTGAAAGTTAGAATTTATCAAACAGTTATATTACCGGTTGTTCTGTATGGTTGTGAAACTTGGACTCTCACTCTGAGAGAGGAACAGAGATTAAGAGTATTTGAGAATAAGCTTCTTAGGAAAATATCTGGGGCTAAGAGGGATGAAGTTACAGGAGAATGGAGAAAGTTACACAAAGCAGAACTGCACGCATTGTATTCTTCACCTGACATAATTAGGAACATTAAATCCAGACGTTTGAGATGGGCAGGGCATGTAGCACGTATGGGCGAATCCAGAAATGCATATAGAGTGGTAGTTGGGAGGCCGGAGGGAAAATACCTTTAGGGAGGCCGAGACGTAGATGGGAAGATAATATTAAAATGGATTTGAGGGAGGTGAGATATGATGATAGAGACTGGATTAATCTTGCTCAGGATAGGGGCCAATGGCGGGCTTATGTGAGGGCGGCAATGAACCTCCGGGTTCCTTAAAAGCCAGTAAATAAGTAAGTAAGATTCTTCGCATTAACATTAACATTTTGTGAGCGAATTTTAGGGATATATTTACATTTTTATTTTATTCACGAAATAGTCCTAATAAATGTCACTCGAGATCTGAGATTTCCCAAATAAATCATCGGCAACTCTCAGAACTTTTTGTGACATTACTATAGACAATTTCACACTGATCAATATTAAAAAAAGTCTCGGTGAAGATGGGTCCATAAATGAGGCGTTTGAGAGCTTTTCCCATGCTAAATTAATTCAAGTCCCTTTAGTGGGAAGGTGCAAACCAAGTGAGACAAATGGTCTTTAGGCTAGGAGTCCTCATATAAGTTACTATGTCCCAAGAGCTCTTCCAAGGACGCGATAAATTTATCTTGTACATTTTAGTTACTTTTCCTCCCTTCCCCATTCATTCAGATTCAGAGAGTGCAGTTTTCTGTTACAATCCGCTTCGTACTCCATGTTCCCTTGTTTAGACGTTGGTGTTCCCTTGTGAATTTTGGTCCCACGGGCTGCCTTAGGAGGAAGAACGCGTCTTGGTACATGGCGTGCAGTCTCAAGTGCATTATCGCTGGCTATACCATATTATACTATGAAATGTCTCCGCATACTCTTCATTGCCGTCGTACTCCGTGATGTAGCGGTTACCAAGCCGGCTGTTGCAACATACCGTAGGTTCGCGAGTTCAAATCCGGTCTTACTTACTTACTGGCTTTTAAGGAACCGCAGGCTCATTGCCGCCCTCACATAAGCCCGCCATTCGTCCCTATCCTGAGCAAGATTAATCCAGTCTCTATCATCATATCCCATCTCCCTCAAATCCATTTTAATATTATCTTCCCATCTACGTCTCGGCCTCCCCAAAGGCCTTTTTCTCTCCGGCCTCCCAACTAACATTCTATATGCATTTCTGGATTCGCCCATACGTGCTACATGCCCTGCCTATCTCAAACGTCTGGATTTAATGTTCCTAATTATGTCAGGTAAGGAAAACAATGCGTGCAGTTCTGTGTTGTGTAACTTTCTCCATTCTCCTGTAACTTCATCCCTCTTAGCCCCAAATATTTTCCTAAGCACCTTATTCTCAAACACCCTTAACCTATGTTCCTCTCTCAACGCGAGAGTCCAAGTTTCACAACCATACAGAACAACAGGTAATATGGCTGTTTAATAAATTCTAACTTTTAGATTTTTTGACAGCAGACTGGATGATAAAAGCTTCTCAACCGAATAATAACAGGCATTTCCCATATTTATTCTGTGTTTAATTTCCTCCCGATTTTCATTTATATTTGTTACTGTTGCTCCCAGGTATTTGAATTTTTCCACCTCTTCAAAGGATAAATTTCCAGTTCTTATATTTCCATTTCGTACAATATTCTCGTCACGAGACATAATCATGTACTTTGTCTTTTCGGGGTTTAAGCCTCAATTCCGGTCTAGGGCCATAAAATACTAAGCAGAGCTTTCTTCGAAACAAAGTAAAGCTGGGAGGCCGATGATGTAATTATTTTCTCTCTTGTACGGTGAAGAGACCCAAGGCTCACAATGCAGCCTGAGGCTTATTGTCCTTAACACTCCTATTCTGTGAATGATTGGGTAGCTGAACGGCCGCGCTGTTGTACAAGTACAGCACTCCGCACCGTGAACTTAACCCGGGCTCTGGTATGGGTTTGATGATATCTGAATTAATAATGGCGAAATGAGTCCGAGGTCCAACGGCCAAAGCTACCCAGCAATTCTGTTTCAATCTGTTGAGGGAAAACCTCGGAAAAAAGTCAACTAGGTAACTTGTCTCAACCAGGATTTGAACCCGGGTCTGCTCGTTTCACGGTCAGACGTGCTAACCGTTACTGCATAGCGGTGGACATGTCGTAGATTTACATCTAAAAGAACCCTGTTTCTGATCGGCTCCAGACGAAATTCGTATCCCATTTCTAGCCCACGTTCAATTTCGCTACAGAATAACATCAGTAGCTAAAAGCGTTGTTAAATTGCCAAACTGCTATCAACAACTTCACCACCAACAGCACGAGAACCTCAACCACTGATACTCGTTGATGAAACGATTTTCTATTTTGACGTTCTTCAAATACCAGTATTGTGTAAAAGAAAGAGGTAAATAAATAGGAGGGAGATGTAACAAAGAGTGAGAGAGAGACAAGAAAGCAGGAGAGGAAGGAGAAAAAGAAATGAAAGAAAGAATGGCGAGATTTAGGGAAGAAAGAAAGAGAGGAAGGAAAGAAAGAGAGGGAGGAGACGAGAGGAAGAAAAGAATGAAAGGGAGGGAAAGAGAAGGAAGGAAGAAAGAAGAGAAGGGAAAGAAGGGAGGGAGAAGAAAGAAGGGGCAGAAAAAAGAGACAGAGGAAAGAAAGAGAGGGAGGAATAAACAAAAGGAAAGTAAATAAGAAAAAACAAGAGACAACAAAAAGCGAGCGAAAAAATAAGAAAGAAGAGAGGGAGGGAGACTAAAGAGAGAGATAGAGAAACGGAAGGGAAGGAAAGAAGAGACAAAAGAAGAGAGAATAGAAAGCGAGAAAAACATAAGAAAGAAAAGAGGGGGAGAGAGAGAGAGAGAAACGGAAGGGAAGGAAAGGGAAGAAGAGACAAAAGTGGAGAGAGCTGAAAGCGACAAAAACTAAGAAGTATAAAAGAGGGATGGAAACTAGAAAAAGAGAGACAAAATAAGAGAGAATAGAAAGCGAGAAAATATAAGAAAGAAAAGAGAGAAGAAGAGTAGAGAGAAACGAAAGGAAAAAAGACAAAAAAGAGATAATAGAAAGCGAGAGAAAAACATAAAGAAGAGAGGGAGGGAAACGGAAGGAAAGGAAAGAAAAGACAAAAGTGGAGAGAATAGAAAGTGAAAGAAAAAGATAAGGAGAATAAAAGAGGGACGGAAACTAGAGAAAGAGGAAGGAAAGGAACGAAAAGCCAAAGAAGAGAGAATAGAAAGCGTGAGAACATAAGAAAGAAAAGAGGGAAGAAGACTAGAGAGAGAGAGGGAAAGGAAAGGAAAGGAAAGGAAAGGAAAGGAAAGGAAAGGAAAGGAAAGGAAAGGAGAGGAAAGGAAGATAAGGAAAGGAAAGGAAAGGAAAGGAGAGGAGAGGAAAGGAGAGGAAAGGGAAGAAAAGGAAAAGGAAAAGGAGAGGAGAGGAAAGGAAAGGAAAGGAAAGGAAAGGAAAGGAAAGGAAAGGAAAGGAAAGGAAAGGAAAGGAGAGGAAAGGAGAGGAAAGGGAAGAAAAGGAAAAGGAGAGGAAAGGAAAGGAGAGGAGAGGAAAGGGAAGAAAAGGAAAGGAAAGGAAAGAGAAGAAAAGGAAAGGAAAGGAAAGGAAAGGAAAGGAGAAGAAAGGAAAGGAAAGGAGAGGAAAGGAGAGGAAAGGGAAGAAAAGGAAAAGGAGAGGAAAGGGAAGGAGAGGAATGGGAAGAAAAGGAAAAGGAGAGGAAAGGAAAGGGAAGGAAAGGAAAGGAAAGGAAAGGAAAAGAAAGGAAAGGAAAAGAAAGGAGAGGAGAGGAAAGGAAAGGAGAGGAAAGGGAAGAAAAGTAAAGGAAAGGAAAGGAGAGGAAAGGGAAGAAAAGGAAAAGGAAAGGAAAGGAAAGGAAAGGAAAGGAGAGGAAAGGAAAGGAAAGGAAAAGAAAGGAAAGGAAATGAGAGGAAAGGGAAGAAAAGGAAAAGGAGAGGAAAGGAAAGGAGAGAAAAGGGAAGAAAAGGAAAGGAAAGGAAAGGAGAGGAGAGGAAAGGAGGGGAAAGGAAAAGAGAAGAGAGGAGAGGAAAGGAAAGAAAAGGAAAGGAAAGGAGAGGAAAGGAAAGGAAAGGAGAGGAGAGAGGAGAGGAGAGGAGAGGAAAGGAAAGGAAAGGAAAGGAAAGGAAAGGAAAGGAAAGGAAAGGAAAGAAAGGAAAGGAAAGGAGAGGAAAGGTAAGGAGAGGAGAGGAGAGGAGAGGAGAGGAGAGGAGAGGAGAGGAGGGGAGAGGAGAGGAAAGGAAAGGAAAGGAAAGGAGAGGAGAGGAGAGGAGAGGAGAGGAGAGGAAAGGAAAGGAAAGGAAAGGAAAGGAAAGGAAAGGAAAGAAGAGTAATAGAAAGCGAGAAAAAAAACATAAGAAAAGAGGGAGGGAGACGAGAGAGAGACAGAGAGAGGGAGAGGGGGAGAGAGAGACGGAAGTAAAGAAAAAAGAATTGAAAGCGAGAGAAAACGTAAGGACTATAAAAGAAGACAACAAACATCTGAAGGGACTGGAAAAAGGAATGTTCAATTTATCCACTCGAACGTTAAAAAAATAAAACATGCAATGCGGTATGCATATAGAGGACGGAGTTCTTTCTTAAATATAGACTAGTAACAGTATTTGTTGGAGCTTCTCGCACTGCGTGTGTATTCAAATAATTCGCACCCTCTACGACGTTATTAGTACTCCCTGACAAGGGCAGATCGTGATCACTACAACATTCCTGACGGGGCGGATGTTACTTTTTGCACGGGCTTATGATTCACAGTAACACGGTGCGGGAAACCCGAAACTTCCGTGCGTTAGTCACACGTGTAACAAAGGCACAACAACCTGATACCGCTTTATTTGATTCCGCGGCTGCCGTAGTATTTCGCGTGCGAACCAGAAAACGCGGTGGCCGGGAATTCCGACCAAAAAAACACCAACATAACTACAAACGAAACAAGTACTAAATCTGTCGCCATACTCGTTTAGAACGAAAAATACACACGCCATGATCGCAAACTGGTGGCAGACAAACGCATTTCCCAGGTTACATAAACTCGGTTGAAGAAGTTAGGAACAGGGGAAGAAAAAAAAATGAGGTGATACAGGAAGGTAGAAAAATAGAAGGTCAGGAAAAGTTGGGAGAAAAGGGAGTGAGATGAGGAAGTAACGAAGAAAAAAAATCAGGACAAGGGACAAGAAAGGGAATGATATGAAGAAGAAAGAATGGAAAGATAAATAGAAAAAATGGAGTAAAAAAGAAGAGTACAAGAAGAAAAGGGAAGAAATGGAAGCTTTTGCCTATGTGGCAAGACTTCATAGCCTTCTTGCACGGTAGTGCTCCTGCTGAAACGCATACGAATTCCCTACCCTCCCAGACAACTGAAATCCAGTATGATTCACAAGGCAGAAGACAAAATGTCAATACTAGGTCTGCAGATCTAGGTGATAAGACGTGTAAAAAACCATGTCAGGCACATGCGTTCTATGAGACCCACAAGGCTTCTCAAATTAAGATTTTCTCATCTAGTTGCTTGTATTTAAGCATTCCTTTTACGATATATTACTTCATCATAAAAGATTTTTAAGGGGATTAGACGTAGAACTACATATTTCTCCTCACCTCGGTATGGTGGTGATAACTTGCGAATTTACCATCGCAAAAAAAACTTTTTTTTCTAAATTATTCTCCTTGTATCCGCCACTGTTCTTGTCCTCCCCTTGCTCTGCTTGTATTTCCCTTCTTCTCCTTGTATTCCCCTTGTTCTCCTTGACATCACTTTATTCTCCTCATATTCCTCTTGTTCTCCTTGAATTCTCCTTTCCTGTCTATATTCCCATTTTTCTCTATCTTACCATAATACTCCCTGTATTCCTATTGATCTCATATTTTTTAGTTGGTTATTTAACGACGCTGTAAAACTACTAGGTTATTTAGCGTCGATGAGACTGGTGATAGTGAGATGGTATTTGGCGAGATGAGGCCGAGGATTTGCCACAGATTTACCTGGCATTCAACTTACGATTGGGAAAAACCTCGGAAAAACCCAACCAGGTAATCAGCCCAAGCGGGGATCCAACCCGGGCCCGAGCGCAACTTCAGACCGGCAGGCAAGCGCCTTAACCAACTGAGCCACGCCGGTGGTTTTCTTATTGTACTCCCGTTGTTTTCTTTGCAGGCCTACTCCCTTTTTCTTCTTGTATTCCTCTTGTTCTCCTTGGCTTCCCCTTATTCTCTTAGCTCTCATTGTATTCCCCTTGTTCTCCATATCTTCCCCTTGTTCTGCTTCTGATCAGATTGCTCTTATAAATTCTCCTTGTTGTTCTTGTATTCCCCTTGTTCTCCTTGGCTTCCCCTTATTCTCTTAGCTCTCATTGTATTCCCCTTGTTCTCCATGTCTTCCGCTTGTTCTGCTTCTGATCAGATTGCTCTTATAAATTCTCCTTGTTGTTCTTGTATTCCCCTTGTTCTCCTTTACTTCCCCTTATTCTCTTAGCTCTCATTGTATTCCCCTTGTTCTCCATGTCTTCCCCTTGTTCTCCATGTCTTCCCCTTGTTCTGCTTCTGATCAGATTGCTCTTATAAATTCTCCATGTTGTTCTTGTATCCCCCTTGTTCTCCTTTACTTCCCCTTATTCTCTTAGCTCTCAATGTATTCCCCTTGTTCTCCATGTCTTCCCCTTGTTCTGCTTCTGATCAGATTGCTCTTATAAATTCTCCTTGTTGTTCTTGTATTCCTCTTGTTCTCCTTGGCTTCCCCTTATTCTCTTATCTCTCATTATATTCCCCTTGTTCTCTATGTCTGCCCCTTGTTCTGCTTCTGATTCCATTGCTGTTATAAATACTCCTTGTCCTTGTGTTCCCCTTCTGTTGTTCTTGAATCCGCTTTCTTCTTCTTCTTCTTCTTATATTCGCCTTTTTCTCCCGATGTTCCCTTCGTTCTTGCATTGCCCTTATTTTTCGTTTGTTCCCCTTGAATTTCCGTATCCTTGTATTCCTTTTGTTCTCCTTGGCTTCCCGTTATTCTTGCATTTCCATTGCTCTCTTTATATTTCTTTCGTTCTCCTTATATTCTCCTTGCCTTACTCTTTTTAATAGCAGCCTTAATAGTACCAAACAGGATCAAATAATCCTGTAGGATTAAACAGAAATATTGATAAAATTCCATTTCACCTTCTTGTATTCCCCTCATTTTCTTTGAATGCCCTTTTTATTCTTGTAATCCCCTTGTTCTCCTTGTCTTTCCGTTATCCATGTACTCTCCTTGCTTAATACACACATACACTTCGTTCTACGTAAATACAAGGAGCATATTAAAACTATGCAGCTGTCGGTTTTTCGACCTGATTTTCGGAAACTTTCCTCTTTAAATGAAGATAACCGAAGACTCGTATCGCTGCTAACATAAATTACTGACAGCTACGTATTTACACATCGTAATGAGACTGTATTTTGGTGTGTTAGGTGTAGGTACAGAAGCCTGCTTTAAACGAAATTACAAATACAAATCGGTAATATGGGTATATTAGGGGGAACATTTGCCTTAGGAATAAGTTCTTTACACGCCAATCAAAATTCGTAACCAGTAGGGCCCTGATTCGTATTAATTACATATTGCATTCCTATTTTGTAGACCACTTAAAATGACAAATGTCGGCGATTTGTAGTTCTGATGTGGTTATAGTTGAGCTTCATTTTACATACTTTTACATATTCTTAGTAATATTACATATTATGTAAACAATGTAACATTTTTGTACATATCCAGACAATTATAGAGTTTTTAATTTTTTTATTAAGTTCGTTCCATTTTTCAGATTAAAGTATTCAATTTTCTTTCATATTATACTTGGAGATAAATCTTAACATCCCTGTCCCATAACACAACATGGAGGGCCACCTTTTGTTCTCACTATAGTACACGATGCGGTAAAGAGGGGGGGGGGGCCGGAACTGACGTCGCTATGTTCTGTTCACAACTATAGAAAATACTTCAATTTCTAAAGTTGGCTTAAGAGAATAGTTCTTTTAAACATAAAACTAAACGTAAAACTGGAGATTCCGACCTTTGCCTGTAAAACAAAGTACTTCCGAGTGCCTCAACTCTATACATTTGCACTAATGCTTTCTCAGAATCTGGGATGGTCAGGTGCGCCGGTCATTTAACTATGTTACAAATTGAAAGTAGGCTATTAGCGAGGGGGTTTGGGTCGGGTGTCAGATAAGTCAAAATGTTGTTACCTGTGCGACAAAAATATTTTTCTAGGATATCTTAATGCGCAAGAAAATGCACAAATTGTAGCAGAGACAAATTGTATTTGCAAGCTTTCCAAACTGCATCTCCCACTTCAATTGACCAGTTAAATTGTGACATTTTTGTGAATTTAGTGCATTAATAAAGTGATTTTAAATTATATATCACATATTTTATTATATTACATATTTCATTACATATTTCCCGGATATTTACGACTGTGATCACCCGATAGCAAATAGATAACCTACTAGGAAATTTTATGTTTCTTCTGGAATTAATTATGTTTTGTTTAGTCGAACTAGGTTTCTGCCCTCAGGGCGAATTACTGCGAATTGACAGACATAACACAGTCCGCTCAATAACTGCTAACAGATTAAGGGAACATGGTGAATACGAAGTATATGAGGAAGTTCAATGGAAGGATCTACACGGCGTGCTGACATATAATTAACCGAGATAAAAAAAAACTGGTCTCATTCTTGACCCCACTGTAAGGTTCGAAATTAATAAAGATCAACCAAACCAGGCACATGAAGAGAAACGCGCTATATACCTTCCATGCTGTGATGATCTCAGTCATAAATGTAATATTTAAGATTGGAATGTCATTGGACTATGTTTGGTGCGCGAGGAACAATTCCAAAATTTACATCGGAGATCCTCAGAAAATTAAAGGTTCCTGATAAGACTCTTCATATAATTGCATCAACCATTTTAAAATCTTCATTGAACATCATCAATCATCATCTCTATTCATATTTATAATATTCAATGTATATTATTTATTTTCAATACATTTTTATCGTTTTGATAGCTACCAAATCTTGTCGCAGAATATTCTTTTTTAAAATTCCATTATGTATTTTTTTAACATTAATTGAGGAGCGTTTTTGCAAAAGTCGATAGATGCAGAAATTTTCGATAGTGAGTTACATATGGATATCGTATGTTTTCTATCTCCGGAATCGATCTATGAAATCAGATTTACCAAAACTTGATTCATACCGTATGTAGAGACTACCAAACCTTCCAGATTTTTTCAAAACTCGATAGATCCTGTCACTTAGTGTAATTTCTGTAAAATCTTGATTTCTGCATCTATCGACTTTTGCAAAAACGCTCCTCAATTTACATTTTCTTTTTTGTTCATCTTAATTGATTAGGATGCCGATATTTTAAATCCAAGATTTGGACGGCTATCATTTCAATGATATTCTCTCTTATAATTGTGTTATTTCTTTTTCTTTTCCTTCTCCATTGTTTTCTTTTTTTTTTTTTCATTATAATTGGTTACCTATCATTTACTAAAAATCAACATTTTGTGGTAAGCTTTGTCTTCTCGGCAGCCTTCACTTGGAGGAAGCTGAATAAAATTTATTCAAAATAACACATATTTCGCACTTTGATATTACACAAAAATCCGGGGCCTAGTAATCCGCCTGTAGACGTCGTCTGAAGAAATATTTTGCTTTCCAGCGATACTTAATTGCAAGAAGAAGTACCTGTGTCCTTGAAACCGTGCTATTTTCTATCCAAGTTATGGCGGAGTACGAAAATCAATAATATGGCGAAAAATAGCAGCCGGTGTTCGGATTAAAGCTCTTTTAATGGGGTCGGCCAGTCGACCGGCCGGCCGACAATCAGAGTGCCTTGTGCGTGTGCGAGACAAAGCTCTGCTGAGCTTCCAAAATTAGATCCGGGAGACACCGGCTTGACTTACTAGTGGGAAGCACGCTCTGGAGGCTGGTCCAGCCTGGCCACTTACCTGCAACACACAACAATTAACATCAGTTACAAAAATACCACGCAGCAACGGCATTTGCATATTAAATTAGCCTACTTCGAGACAACACACAACTCTGAAAGAACAGTAAAGTCCAGTTCTGGACTCATAGCCACGACCATCAACGTCGGTTTGGGATGATTACAGGTTTCGAGACTTCGGACCCAATAGAGCAGTTCAGTGGGAAATGCGCATAACGGCGTACTGAGTATAGTGGTAAAGCGTACAGTGGGGAGAGGTACTGTAGAATGAATGCCAACAAATACGCAAAGGAAAACGTTCTGGTTCTGATGAATAATTTGGTTTTCATACAAACCTATTTTCAAACTGTGTCTGAAACTATTGTGCTTAGGAAAATATTTGGGGCTAAGCGGGATGAAGTTGCAGGAGAATGGAGAAAGTTACACAACACAGAACTGCACGCATTGTATTCTTCACCTGACATAATTAGGAACATTAAATCCAGACGTTTGAGATGGGCAGGGCATGTAGCACGTATGGGCGAATCAAGAAATGCATATAGTGTGTTAGTTGGGAGACCGGAGGGAAAAAGACCTTTGGGGAGACCGAGACGTAGATGGGAGGATAATATAAAAATGGATTTGAGGGAGGTGCGATATGATGATAGAGACTGGATTAATCTTGCACAGGATAGGGACCGATGGCGGGCTTATGTGAGGGCGGCAATGAACCTTCGGGTTCCTTAAAAGCCATTTGTAAGTAAGTAAGTCTGAAACTATTACACGGTTAGAAAAGTCAGAGCAAGAGATGCCGAAAGCCCTCAAATTAGTTGAGAAAATGACACAGAGATTTAATGAGACACCAAGTACACCGGTTACTGAACGTGTAAAACAGAAGTGGAAATCAATTTTATGTAAAAATAACGGATATGGAAGGTTGTGTAACATAAACAGCAAATTAGTGGACATAGAGTCACCCGAGAATAAAGGACTGTCTCTTAGAGACTGCAATGATGTTAGGTTTCTTCGCTTTGCTCCTTTCACGTCATGCGACGTAGAATGCAGTTTTTTACAGTACGAACTGTGTTTGGCAGATAAGCGAAAAGTATTTACATTTGAGACACTGAAAATGTATCTTGTAGTACATTGCAAATCGGTACTGTAACTGCACTTCCTAAAGACGACCAATAGGATAAATGAAGAAATTAAAATTTCTACATGTTTATTTCCACCATTAACACTGCATATAATTAAACAAAAATACTTATAAAAGACAGGAGAATAAATACTTTTCACATTCTTTTGACATTGTCATTGTGTAATATATATTTACTTTCAGAATGTACATATGGGTGTGTTCCCCCTTCTACCGTCTCCATTCTAAATAGCAACGTTGTTACCTCAACACTTTCGTTTTCAGTAAATATTCGAACCTAAAATTAGTGCATTATTTGTGTTGTGTGATGTGATTTAATAAAGAAAATTCACACAGCTTTTACGTTTATTTCATTATGTTCGGGCCGTCAGTGATGTCACATTAGGAAGTTCGCACGAACTTTCATTTTCAGTAAATATTCGAACCTAAAATTAGTGTATTATTTGTGTTGTGTGATGTGTTTTAATAAATAAAATCCACGTAGTTTTTATGTTTATTTAGTTATGTTCGGGCCATCAGTGTTGCCACTTTAGGAAGTTCGCACGAACTTTAATTTTCAGTGAATATTCGAACCTAAAATTAATGTATTATTTGTGTTGTGCGATGTGTTTTAATAAAGAAAATCCACACAGTTTTTATGTTTATTTAATTGTGTTCGGGCCGTCAGTGTTGCCACAATACGAAGTTCGCACGAACTTTTATTTTCAGTGAATATTCGAACCTAAAATTAGTGTATTATTTGTGTTGTGTGATGTTTTAATGACGAATATCCACACAGTTTTTATGTTTATTTATGTTCGGACCGTCAGTGTTGCCACAGTAGGAAGTTCGCACGAACTTTAATTTTCAGTGAATATTCGAACCTAAAATTAATGTATTATTTGTTGTGTGATGTGTTTTAATAAAGAAAATCCACACAGCGTTTATGTTTATTTAATTGTGATCGGGCCGTCAGTGTTGCCACAATACGAAGTTCGCACGAACTTTTATTTTCAGTGAATATTCGAACCTAAAATTTGTGTATTATTTGTATTGTGTGATACGTTTTAATAAAGAAAATTCACACTGTTTTTATGTTTATTTAATTATGTTCGGATCGTCAGTGTTGCCACATTAGGAAGTTTGCACGACCTTTTGTTTTCAGTAAATATTCGAACATAAAATTAGTGTATTATTGTGTTGTGTGATGTGTTTTAATAAAGAAAATCCACACAGCTTTTTTTTTCAATCCCTGGCGCTACAGCCCGTGAAGGGCCTAGACCGACCAGCCGGCTGCTGGCCTCACGCCCACATGTCGAAGTAGAGGTGGACGATCATCCAACCAGAATGGAGGTATCGTGTGGTTAGCACGATGATCCCCCCAGCCGTTATAGCTGGCATTCGCAACCGGATTTCGCTACCTATCGTAGCTCCCCAAGTGCATCACGATGCTGGGTGGGCACCGGTCCCATACACTAGCCGAAATTTAATGAGAAAATTTCTTCCCCCATGAGGACTTGAACCAGCGCGCATTCCGTAACGCGAGTCCTAGGCAGGATGCCTTAGACCGCGACGCCACGGCGCGGGACCCACACAGCTTTTATGTTTATTTAATTATGTTTGGACCGTCACTGTTGCCACATTAAGAAGTTCGCACGAACTTTCATTTTCAGTAAATATTCGAACCTAAAATGAGTGTATAATTTGTGTTGTGTGATATTTTAATGACGAAAATCCACACAGTTTTTATGTTTATTTATGTTCGGACCGTCAGTGTTGCCACACTAGGAAGTTCGCACGAACTTTCGTTTTCAGTAAATATTCGCACCTAAAATTAGTGTATTATTTGTGTTGTGTGATGTGTTTTAATAAAGAAAATCCACACAGTTTTTATGTTTATTTAATTATGTTCGGGTCGTCAGTGTTGCCACATTAGGAAGTTCGCACGAACTTTCATTCTCAGTAAATATTCGAACATAAAATTAGTGTATAATTTGTGTTGTGTAATGTTTAATGACGAAAATCCACACAGCTTTTATGTTTATTTAATTATGTTCAGACCGTCAGTGTTGCCACATTAAGAAGTTCGCACGAGGTTTCATTTTCAGTAAATATTCGAACCTAAAATTAGTGTATTACTTGTGTTGCATAATGTGTTTTAATAAAGAAAATCCACACAGATTTTATGCTTATTTAATTATGTTCGCGCCGTCAGTGTTGCCACATTAAGAAGTTTGCACGAGGTTTCGTTTTCAGTAAATATTCGAACATAAAATTAGTGTATTACTTGTGTTGTATGATGTGTTTTAATAAAGAAAATCCACACAGCTTTTATGTTTATTTAATTATGTTCAGACCGTCAGTGTTGCCACATTAAGAAGTTCGCACAAGGTTTCGTTTTCAGTAAATATTCGAACCTAAAATTAGTGCATTACTTGTGTTGTATGATGTGTTTTAATAAAGAAAATCCACACAGATTTTATGCTTATTTAATTATGTTCGCGCCGTCAGTGTTGCTACATTAGGAAGTTCGCACGAATTTTAATTTTCAGTGAATATTGGAACCTACAATATTATTCATGTATTATTTGTTTTTTGTGATGTGTTTTAATTGAAAAAATTCACACAGTTTTCATGTTTATTCAGTTATGAGCAAGCGATAGAGAAATAAGTTTCACATGACTGCAGTTTCAACATTTGGCACCATGAAATAAGGACTTTTTTTTCGTATATCCGGAACTAGCCTGGTCCCTTTGGTACCGGACAAGAGGGATTCTACTGTAGTATACTTAGGCCTACCGTAGCACGAGTGGAAAATATATATTAATTATAATGCCATCAGTCGCTCTTTACCGACTAATGGTCGGTCTTCCAAATACTGTCTTATTTTTAACCCAGCAGTCGCTACGAATGCTTCAAGTGAGAACGGCTGCTCCTCGTGTTTCAACAGCCTCAAGAGGATTGCTATATAAGGAACCCCTATAGGCAGGACTGGTCCGAAATTGCCATTAATTCCTTGCCCCAGTTTCGTTTCAAGATTTCCAATTGTGGGTCAAAACAAGCACATCTTTATTAATTCAATACAGCGAAAGCAGACATCTGGCGTTGCAGCATACACGTCACTTTCTTCAGCAAGGATTTACATAGAAATTAGCAGTAAAACCGCTGCTTGCGCTCAAGAAATGGATACCGCCTTGAATAACAAGCAGCTCTTACGAAACAGCCGGTGTCTTCTGTTTCAACAATTTGAGCTTTATTGACTCGTCAGTGTGGGCTGGTGTCATATGAGAATAAATTGGTGACCATAATAGGAAGATCCTACTTACAAGTTTATGCACAACTCGATCAGAGATCCTGTGTCTCACGAGGGAATTATGGAAGGAATAATTTCTTCATTTCATTCATAGTTTTCTTCCCGAGGGCAGGTCGTTCACTGCAAGCCTAGTATTGTCCAATTTTTTTTTTAATTTTTCGCCTTTCTCCGCAAATATTATATATATATATATATATATATATATATATATATATATATAATTTGAACTGGTAATGGAAATTACGGGAAAACGGCTAAAGGGATTTTAATGAATGACCCCTCATTTTGAAGCTTGGAACCCAAAGTTTTTCAGAAAAATAGTAGTTTTCAGTGAAATGTCAATTTTTCAACATAATTTTCCTATTTTCTAAAATCAATCTGTCGTCACTAACTAATTGCATTTCAGAATAAAACAAAACACACACTACAGTAAACAATATTACACGAAGGCCATGATCTGCAAGAATTCTGACATATTATTTAGAGCACAAATTAAATTGGTTATTAAGAACTTCAACTCACTAAAAAATAATTGACAGGTCTGATTCTGTTGTGTATAATTTTCTGAGTACAGCTGTGTATTGGATATTAAAAACTACAAAACTTGAGGTGGTTTGATAACATTCCATTAGAAATAAAATATTATAGTTAATGCCATGATGTGACTATTTTTCATTAATTATACATATTAATGCTATATTGATAATATGAAAGTGAAACGTTTTGGGGTTATATAAGTATATATTGAGAATATCTTAAATTAGGTCTTGATTTCTATAATTTTACTGAGTGGCAGCTATATAGTATACAGTATATGTTACTGAAAACTATAAAACTTACGTAAGATAACAATATTGTTATTAAAAATCAAATATTTTTATTGTTATTAATCAAGCGGGGTTGGGTTTTTTCATATACTTAATGGCGGTGTGGTGTAGATATTTACATGCGTGATTCTCTTCAGTATTGGCTCGAGAGAGCGCAAAAATTACAGTTCCTAAGGAAAGGCCAAAAGGTATTACTTATTGATAAAATAAGAGGCCTACAAGATTTTGTAGTTTTCCGATCATTTCAGCAAGATCTCTTACCAGGATAAAATGATTTTACCCTCTACATTTCAAGGTAGTTTACGAAACATGCAGCTATACCAAGATGCTATGTCTATTGTTCGAAAGCATAGCAAACCTGATTTTTTTTTTTTTTTTTTAATTTTCACGTATAATCCGCAATGACCTGAAATAGTTACTGCTTTACTCTCACATGAAAAACCGATTGACCGTCCTGACATTGTTACTTGCGTTTTCGCGTTCAAACTAAAAAACTGAAGGTGGATGGATAGGTTCAAGAAAAAGTATTTGGCATAAAAGAACCATTCAGAGGGAGAATATTTCATTATCACGGAAGCAAATAACTTTCAAAATGTCTGGTATTCTTCATTGAAAATAAATCTGAAACATTTTTATTTGAACATCTAATGAACTTAGTTTGCAGCATTTGCTGCACAAGCCACTAGTGACACATAATCTTAATGTCTTAACATCTCATACCTTCTTCTGCCCCGAACTCGTCTTCCGTTCACCATTCCTTCCAGTGTATCCTTCAGCAGGCAGTTTCTTCTCAGCCAGTGACCCAACGAATTCCTTTTTATCTTCCTGATCAGTTTCAACGTCATTCTTTCTTCACCTACTCTTTCCAACATAGATACATTTTTCCTTCTGTCCATTTCACACGCTCCATTCTTCTCCATATCCATATTTCAATCGCTTCTCGTCGCTGCTCTTCACTTCGTCGTAATATCCGTGATTGTGCAACATACAATGCCACACTCCACAAGCTTCCTTTGCCATTGCTATCCTCCTTTTCACATCCTGGCAGTAGCTCATGTTTCTGCTTATAGTACTTACTTACAAAATGCCTTTTAAGGAACACGCAGGTTCATTGCCGCCCTCACATAAGCCCGCCATCGGTCCCTATCCTGTGGAAGATTAATTCAGTCTCTATCACCACATCCCACCTCTCCAAAATCCATCTTAATATTATACTCCCATCTACGTCTCGGCCTCCCCAAAGGTCTTTTTCCCTCCGGTCTCCCAACTAACACTCTATATGCATTTCTGGATTCGCCCATACGTGCTACATGCCCTGCTCATCTCAAACATCTGGATTTAATGCTCCTAATCATGTCAGGTGAAGAATACAATGCGTGCAGTTCTGCGTTGTGTAACTTTCTCCATTCTCCTGTAACTTCATCCCTCTTAGCCCCAAATATTTTTCTAAGAACCTTATTTTCAAACACCCTTAATCTCTGTTCCTCTCTCAAAGTGAGAGTCCAAGTTTCACAACCATAAAGAACAACCGGTAATATAACTGTTTTATAAATTCTAACTATCATATTTTTTGACAGCTGACTGGATGATAAAAGCTTCTCAACCGAATAATAACAGGTATTTCCCATATTTTTCTGTGTTTAATTTCCTCCCGAGTGTCATTTATATTTGTTACTGTTGCTCCAAGATATTTGAATTTTTCACCTCTTCGAAGGATTTTTATGTTTCCATTTCGTAAGATATTCTGGTCACGAGACATAACCATATACTTTGTCTTTTCGTGATTTACTTCCAAAGCTTCAAGTAAGATTTCCGTGTTTTCCCTAATCATTTGTGAATTTTCTCTTAACATATTCACGTCATCCGCACAGACAAGAAGCTGATGTAACCCGTTCAATTCCAAACCCTGTCACTTATCCTAAACTTTCCTAATGGCATATTCTGGGACAGTTATAAAGTAAAGGTGATAGTGCATCTCCTTGCTTATAGTACATCCCAAGTATTTGAAGCTGTCCATTTGCTCTACTGCCTCGTTTCGAATTCGCACTTTTACCTTCTTTATTTTTCTTCCGATAACCATGGTCTTCGTCTTGTTTACATTTATCTTCATCCCACACTGCTCATTTAGCTCCACTAGCATAACCTTAGTTTCGTCTTTTCTTCTGCTAACAACGCCATATCATCAGCAAATCTTATGCACTTTATTTTTCATCGTTCTACTGCAACTCTTCCCATGTTCTGAAAACAGTTCTTTACTAAATCCTCCAAGTAGATGTTGAACAGCGCAGGTGATAAAGTTCATCCTTGTCGTACTTCTCTCTTTTTTTCACTTCCTTATGATATTTCTTCTCCTATCCTGTCTTTGACTCGTTTCATAAAATCCACACAAATCGTCTATAGGCTCCCAATCAGTTTATTCCAATCCACTTCGTCAAAAGCCTTTCCTAGGTCCACAAATACTATATACGAGCACACTTCTTTATTCTTCTGGAGGTATCTTTCGCCGATTGCTCGCAGCTGTCCAATTACATGCCTCGTACTCTTCCTGAAGTTACATTGCTCTTCTTCCAACTCTCCTTCCACCTTAAAATATAAACGCCGCGCCGATTCAGTTTTCCCAGAAGAATCTTCGCTGAGTGAGAGAAGAAATAATATTATACCGTAAACCATGGTTACTTCGGCGTATTTGTGAAGATTTTTAAGCATAACTTCTACGATGTATGTCAAAATTATGGCGTGTAACACCAAATAACACCAAATGATCCGTACGTTACAAACCCCATTAGTTACGAATCCCTGATATAAACCCTTAATACGATATTACAGGACTACCTAGAGTAACTCCTGTTAGATTGATTCATGAAGAACTAGAAATTTCGACAATTCAAGAATTTATTTCAAATCAAGCCTTCTGCACGTACACCAAGTCGTACAGCAGCACAAACCCACTAATTTCTTCACTAGGAAATTACAATCCTGCACTAGATAAACATAAAAGACCTAAGAGCGTACTCCACCCTCTAGTTTGGAACGACAACGTACAAGACGAATACCAACTTCAACACTGAACAACCATTTGACTCCTCAGACATACATGTCAATTAATGCACTAATAATGTTATTTCTCTGTTCCAGGGTCATCACGTTATTGGCTGCATAGATGCTTTGTATTCTTTGTAACTAATTAATATGTATTTTAATGTTTGAGTACTTCAAATGATGATTAAATGACAACCTCCCACAACAACATATTCATGACCCCATTGTAGCCAATTGGCTTGTCGTCAGCATGACACCTCATCCTGCTCAAGGTTTTTCCGTGGTTTCCCTTGAGTAATAAGACAAATGTCGGGATGAGCCCTAAAAGAAACGGGCCACGGACCACTTCCTTTCCCCCACTCTTTCTCTTCTACTATCACAAAGAACTTGTTAATTTCTTAGATAACAAACCTGTATTATGATAATAGGGGAAAATAATTATACTGTAAGTTCACAGGGCTAACGGCTTCGAAGCTGGGTATCTGGTTCTAATGAAGTGCACTGGTAGCAATATAAAACATGGGGGCATGAGATAATTACTCTGCCTGCCATAAAAATTCACTTCAATTAATCCCCAAGTAAAAAAAAAAAATCATAGATCGTGAAGACTATTTTGCTCATGTGTGGGGTCTATTTTAACATGACCTTTGTTTTCGTTGTAATTCAATGTATCCTCCATTGTAGGGGTTACATATAACGCCAGTTTACCTTTTTAAAAAATACTTTTATTTTTAAAAAATCCACCGCAACATTTTTTAAACCTTTAATAAACAAATTATTTTTTTTTTTTTTCGTTCTGACACAAAATAATTTCCTGGTTATTACAGTTTATGAAATGTTTGGAAACCACAAAACTTCCAATAAATCAATCAGGATTGAACTTGTAACACACATGAACATGGGCATATTTTTCTACAAAGAACAGAAAAATTAACACATTATTCGCATATACAGCTTTCACACTCTTGCTTAGGTCTTTTATTTCCGCTGTTTTACTGTACAGGGTGTTGCAAACTCCATACTCAAACTTCTAGGGATGATAGAGGAGCCCCAAAACAAAGATTTTCTTTTGTTATATAACCAAAGGTCGGCAAGCAATAGTTACGTCAGTCATCACCTTCGAACGCAGACATTGCTGACAGACATTGAGAGTGTGGTAACCATTTAAAATTGTTTTGGTGACATTTTGTTTACAGGTATTGTTCAAACGTGTGGCCTCCTGCTTCAATACGTGATGTACAAAGACGTGATAATGGGTCTCTCATACGTTGAAATACTCCATGTTGATGTTGTAAGTCAGCCGTGTCGAAAATGTGACTCACGAGCAGATTGTGGCTCGCAATGATAGCTGTGCATTTCTCTTGCTTCCTACTTCCCCCAACCCCCACCCTCTCACTCACTGGTGTCAAACTGCTTTCCATTTGTATTTGTCTCTGACCTGCGAGAGGCGTATCGTCGCAATGTCTTTCTCGAAACCATGAACCGCTACAAAAACGAAAGTTTTAAGTAGGATGGGAGGACGCATTTTTTTGCTGCCAATATGAGGAGAATATTAAATGTATGATTTGTTCACAAGTATTACGAGGAAAACGGTTGTATAACATAAAACGGCATTATACTACATGTTACTGATGAAACATTAAAAGGTTAAATATTATTATCATCATCATCATCATCATCATCATCATCATCATCATCATCATCATCATTTCTGTACGTCGATCCTTTTTCAGCTGATGTACGAATAATGCGGTTAGATCTTCAATTTAAACTCACATATTTAGAATGTGATGTTAAGTGAAAGCTAAATGTAACGACTTGACAGATGTTGAACTTTTCAAATCTTTGCTTCGTTCTTTCGCTTGCTCTTTTGAAGCCATGTTCGCTACTACTTACGTTTGTGAAAAATTATTTTCAAGAATGAAAATAGTAAAAACCAAAATTAGATCACGACTGGCAGTAAGTGACATAATTCCTGATTTTGAAACTTTGTCGCAGAGACATTCTGAAGACAGTTAATTTTAGGTTGTGATAATTTTGTCCTATGTTTTATTGTTCATTTCTTTCTTCGGTACACGTATTAAACTTTAGTTTGTAGCCTTGTACTGTATAAAATTATATTTAAGTGCTTGACATAAGGAAAATGAAAATCCGTTAATAAATCAGACAGTTGCTTCTCTTCCCCTTCGAGTGTCCGTCCCCCTCCATAGGTGCTATGCACGTTGCAGGTTACACGTGGCTCGGCGCACGATGGCATTTTCGCCAGGGCTGTTGTAAGTGATCGGCAGCTACAGGAATCCGAGCAACGAGGTCCTCCTCTGACACAATTGGCGTTTCATACACTAAACTCTTTAACTGTCCTCACACAAAAAAATCGACTAAGCGATCGACGAGCTCTGCATTCCCTTGTTCTCTTGTTTCAAATTCTGCGCACCGCTACCCCAATATATTTGGCTTCTCGTTTTCAAAATTTATCCGCATATCATCAGCTAAGTACAAGATCTCATTATAACAATTTACTCATTATACCCTACCACAAGACATCTTTATATTCTTCATCCTATACAGTTTCAGTTGCTAGAAATTGGAACTCGCTTCCGAGTGATATAAGGGGTTGTTGGACAATAGCTTCATTTAGGTCAAAATTACATAAATTCTTACTTAACAGATAAATTGCTGATTAATATTTGTTACTTATAATGAAACTAACATCTGTCCATTCTTATCATTATTATCTTTAATTTCTCTAAATAGATTTACAAAACCTCTAATGACAATTACATTAATATTCTCATTATAGAAATAGAAATATATATATATATTCTCCCTGTAACATAGTCCTAGTAAGCTTATATTAAATTAATTTTCATCATTTTACTAGCTATCTCAAATATTAAATTAATTATAATTCATTGAATTAAATTAGCTCATAAATTAAGTTACTACTTTACCTTATAGATTTATCTAAATTTAAATAAATGTGTAGTGAAGATTATTGCTGGAGAACCTTTTAAGTGTAGTGAAAATATTTGTAATTTAAATTTATGTATTGTATTGATTAAGGCTGGTTGAGTGGAAGAGAAGGCCTTATGGCCTTAACTCTGCCAGCGAAAATAAAACATTATTATTATTATTATTATTATTATTATTATTATTATTATAATTACGAACATTAAATCCAGACGTCTTGAGATGGGCAGGGCATGTACCACGAATGGGTGAATCCAGACATGCGTATAGAGTGTTAGTTGGGAGACTGAAGGAAAATGACCTTTGGGAAGGCCGAGACGTAGATGGGAAGGACTGGATTAATGTTGCTCAGGATAAGGACCGGTGGCGGGCTGATGTGAGGAGGCAATTGGTCCTCTATTATTTTTAATAGCAATAAATGACCTTCTAGAATTCATTAAAGCAATAACAGTTATGTATGCAGATGACACTACTTTCCTATGTTCTTCCTCTGCTCTAAATCAATTACATGCTCTCAACAACGACACTCTATCACAGATGGCTTTATGGTTTGAATCTAATGGTTTCTTGCTTAATCAAGAAAAAACTATCAATTTAACTTTCAGCCTAAACTATCTAATAAATAAGGACAACAAACTCAACTACACAACATTTCTGGGACTTTTTATAGACTCCAGTTTAACATGGGACAAGCACATCGAGTACATATGCACAAAGCTATCAAGAGTTTTATATTTGCTAAAGAAATTAACTACTTGCGTTTCTCAAAATTATTTAAGATGTGTCTACTTTTCTTTCTTTCAGTCGATAATTCGATATGCCCTAATTTTCTGGGAAATGGAACCAAAATTGGAAGCGTCTTGATTTTACAAAAGAAGGCCATTAGAATTTTATGTAAATCAAACTATCTGGAACACTGTCGGCCACTTTTCAGACAATTACGGATTTTAACAATCATAAATTTGTGTGTATATATATGATCTAGTACTTTACACTCGACAAAATATCGACAATTACTCATTAGTGGCCAATACACATGATCATGAAATTAGAAATAATGAACAAATTAATATTCCATATTGTAGATTACACAAGAGCAACACAAACTTTTTAATTATGGGGATGAAATTATATAATAAGCTCCCAAGTCAATATTATAAATTACCAATCAATATCTTCAAAACTAGATTTTACAATTGGTTATTAAATAATCTTTTTTATTTTGTTGCTGAGTTTTCAACACAAATTTGAATGAAATTGTATTTTAATAAATAAGTTTAATTGCAATTTAGTTAGTTTTCTTCTATTTAAAAGTTTCAAATTATTTCATGTTTTCATTGTATTACTTAAATTTTACTGTTTCTGTTATTAGTGTTCTTAAAATGTATTTATATGTTTTTTCAATGTATTCTGACGAAGCCTAAAACTTTATGTCTAATGGCCAAATAAACTGAATTGAATGAATCTCCGAGTTCTCTACACGCCATTTGTAAGTAAATAAGTATATGAGAAAAATATCGCAAGGTAAATCCAATTCTGAAATAGTCAATGAGATAAAGGATTGAGTAACCTAAGTTCGTGTATGTAATAAAATTATATTTTTATTTATGCTCGAAATTTTGGTGAGGGGGAGAATATTGTCCACATGCTTCTTCGCTAGAATAATCCTATATATGAATGTACAGACACCAAAAATGTCAAAAAGCAATTTCGGTTAACGGCGATGCTGACAATGTTTATTTTGCTATTTTACAACAAATTTTATTTCCTCCTTTTGAAAACTATCAAAGAGAGCGTAAACACAGATCCGCCGTCACTTCACGATTCCTACTAGACGTCGACAATCTGCATTCAAACTTGAAGCGCATCTTGTAAAACGGCAGGGCTTACATAACACTTTGACACTAAAGAATTGTAGGCCAGGCCATCATTCAGAGGGTGAAATCATTCGGCTCGGCAGATAGGTCATTACTGCATCACCTCTTTCAACTCGCCAAAGAACCCCGCCCAGACCAAAGTAAATACTGTCGACTTTCTCACATACTTTACATCGACTTTAACAGCACCCTTTTCATCGTGACGGCTCAAGTGCTAATCAAATAAAGACCTCCCTGCTGTTCCACCATTCGACGCTTCCAAATCGTCTTGCTTGACTCTTCTCACACCAAGCCAACAAGCCACTAAAATGTTCCTAATTACGTTACATTTAAGACATTTCCCTCGCGGCATCTGTTAATAATAATAATAATAATAATAATAATAATAATAATAATATTATTATTATTATTATTATTATTATTATTATCAGCTTCTTGTCTATGCGGATGACGTGAATATATTAGGAGAAAATCCACAAACGATTAGGGAAAACACGGAAATTTTACTGGAAGCAAGTAAAGCGATAGGGTTGGAAGTAAATCCCGAAAAGACTAAGCATATGATTATGTCTCGTGACAAGAATATTGTACGAAATGGAAATATAAAAATTGGAAATTTATCTTTTGAAGAGGTGGAGAAGTTCAAATATCTGGGATCAACAGTAACAAATATAAATGACACTCGGGAGGAAATTAAATACAGAATAAATGTGGGAAATGCCTGTTATTATTCGGTTGAGAAACTTTAATCATCCAGTCTGCTGTCGAAAAATCTGAAAGTTAGAATTTATAAAACAGTTATATTACCGGTTGGTCTGTATGGTTGTGAAACTTGGACTCTCACTTTGAGAGAGGAACATAGGTTAAGGATGTCTGAGAATAAGGTTCTTAGGAAAATATTTGGGGCTAAGAGGGATGAAGTTACAGGAGAATGGAGAAAGTTATACAACACAGAACTGCACGCATTGTATTCTTCACCTGACATAATTAGGAACATTAAATCCAGACGTTTGAGATGGGCAGGACATGTAGCACGTATGGGCGAATCCAGATATGCATATAGAATGTTAGTTGGGAGGCCGGAAGGAAAAAGACCTTTAGGGAGGACGAGACGTAGATGGGAAGATAACATTAAAATGGATTTGAGGGAGACTGATAGAGACTGGATTAATCTTGCTCAGGATAGGGACCAATGGCAGGCTTATGTGAGGGCGGCAATGAACCTCCGGGTTCCTTAAAAGCCAGTAAGTATTATTATTATTATTATTATTATTATTATTATTATTATTATTATTATTATTATTATTATTATCATCATCAGTTTCTTGTCTATGCGGATGACGTGAATATGTTAGGAGAAAATCCACAAACGATTAGGGAAAACACGGAAATGTTACTTGAAGCAAGTAAAGCAATAAGTTTTGAAGTACATTCCGAAAAGACAAACTATATGATTATGTCTCGTGACCAGAATATTGTACGAAATGGAAACATAAAAATTGGAGATTTATCCTTCGAAGAGATGGAAAAATTCAAATATCTTGGAGCAACAGTAACTAATATAAATGACACTCGGGAAGAAATTAAACGGAGAATAAATATGGGAAATGCCTGTTATTATTCGGTTCAGAAGCTTTTGTCATATAGTCTACTGTCAAGTCACCGGTATGTTACTGGTTGTTCTGTATGGTTGTGAGACTAGGACTCTCACTTTGAGAGAGGAACAGAGATTAAGGGTGTTTGAGAATAAGGTTCTTAGAAAAATATTTGAGGCTAAGATGGGTGAAATTACAGGAGAATGGAGAAAGTTACACAACACGGAACTGCACGCATTGTATTCTTCACCTGACATAATTAGGAACATTAAATCCAGACGTCTGAGATGGGCAGGGCATGTAGCACGTATAAGTGTACAGTGTAGTTGGGAGACCGAAGGGAAAAAGACCTTTGGGGAGGCCGAGATGCAGGGTGGGAGGATAATATTAAAATGGATTTGAGGGAGATAGGATATGATGATAGAGATTGGATTAATCTCACACAGGATAGGGTCCGATAGTGGGCTTATGTGAGGGCGGCAATGAACCTGCGGGTTCCTTAAAAGCCATTTGTAAGTAAGTATTATTATTATTTCCACCGGCATTGCTTACTTTAGTCTGCAATCGCGTTTTCCTACTGATCCGGAGATCGCTAAGACGTGGGTTCGTTTCCCGCTTGGGCTAATTAACCTAGTTCAGTTTTAAGGGAGGTGATGGGTGAAATTTCTATTTTCTACATTTTTCAAGCTACGTCCTTGATTCTTATACACATAATCACGGTGTGGTAGATAATGATGTGGTGAAGTTTCATTTCTGTGAGTGAATTAATGTCTGAGTTATTAATAAAAATATTCGGAAAAATTTGCATACGTATTTCAAAATTAAATCCGTCGCTCAATTTTTGAGTAAAGCGTTTGAAATTTTTTTACAAGACCAGTGGAATATTTAGAAAAACATCACGCATCAGTTTTCCTATATCTTTACTACAAAAGGGGGGGGGGAGAAAGGGAATTTTATAACCACTGTATACCTAAAAATAGAATTTTTCATTGTCACTATAAATATTTAATTTTTTATTTAAAAAAGTATCCATTTAATCACAAAACCCATGCGCTATTTCGTTAACCACGGTGTATAGAAAATGCAGTAGAAATTTCATTGTTCTAGCATCAAAATGTAAGAGCCTTTACACTTCGAACCTGAGAAAATGTGCTGAAAAAAAAATAAAAGTAATTATACATTTTGCAGTTGCCTATTTCAAATCGTCCATGTGGGAGCCCTCTAATGAGGGAAGTTTTTGTAAACAAATAAATAATAAAATACAAAGCAGTATAATTGGAGAGCAAGCTGTCGACCTCGTTGGCGAGTTGGTATAACGCTGGACTTATATGCTCAAGATTGCGGGCTCGATCCCGGGCCAGGTCGATGGTACTTAAGTGTGCTTAAATGCGACAGGCTCATGTCAGTAGATTTATTCATTATACTCCAATTTTACAGAGAACCCTATTTTACCTGAGATAAGTATGTTAGGGTTATAAATATATAATAGTAATAATAATAATAATAATAATAATAATAATAATATTATTATTATTATTATTATTATTATTATTATTATATTGATTAATGAAGTCTCTTACTGAATTAATCTTACGTTTCAATTATGAAATTAATACAATTTTACAAATCTATAAATTCAGCAAATCTCTACAAAGTTTTATAATTTATACACATGAATGAATGAAATGCAATGAGATGACATTAAATACTAAATAGCCCTGCCAAGACTCTGGAATTCGCTACCTGCTAGCATCAGGGACTGTCGAAATAAAATTGAATTCAAACGAAAACTTACTAGGCACTTGGCCAGTAATTGATTACTTGTAAATAGTTTCTTTAATCTATTACAAAATATTTAAATATTCAGTAATTTCATCACTATACAATTTTGTTATTCTAGATTTAATTTGTAATTCAGTAAATATAAAATATTCTTTGTTTCTCTATGATAAATTATCTAGCTTTAATTATTCAGGTAATCTTTTCGTACTTTGATTTTATTGTAATTGTAAATTTAATACTAATTGCAATATTATTTGTAATTGTAATTGTAAATTTAATACTAATTGTAATTTTATTGTTGATATTGTAGTTGGAATCTCCTGGTAGAGGGGCAGAGAAGGCCTGACGGCCTTATCTCTACCAGGTTAAATAAATAAATACTACTACTAAAATACAATCTTATATTTCAATTCACAAGTTTCATGAAATGTATACTATATTATAACCTAAGCAAATAACTAATTCTAATATTCACTAGAATGTAGTTTAAATTTCTGTGGTTTGAAATCTCTGAAGACGTTACACAGTTTTCCGTTAAACAATGTTGTTACAAGCAGTTTCTAAATTTTATACAACACATTTATCGTGAATCTATTTTAAATTATTATCCTAATTTATTTCTATCAACTGTTAATTTAAATATTTATAGCAAAATATATAAAAAACTATAGAAAAAATAATAATAATAATTCAGGGGATATATACAAATTTTATCATGTGTTCAGATTACAACTTTTGTGAACGTAATTTACATATCTCATAAAATCTTGATAACAGCATTTATTTCGGAACACTTGTATTGGTGGGGAGTACTTGGTATCGCACCTGTCTAATCGACAAACTAATTCAAGACGTTGCAGTTCAAATTTGTGACACTCAAATAACAAATGTTGGACTGTTTGCAGGGAGTCATCACATGCACAAATATTTCCATCTTCTGTTTCTATCTCCAACCTTTCGAAATAGCTACCAAACTTGCCATGTCCAGATGTCGGTAGATTTACTGGCATGTAAAAGAACTCCTGCGGGACAAAATTCCGGCACATTCGGCGACGCTGATATAACCTCTGCAGCGTCGTTAAATAAAACATAACATTTAACATTTGGAGAGCAAGCTGGCGATTCAAAATTAACAATATTAAAACCTAAATAACACATTTTATAGATCTTTAATACAAAAAAAAAAAAAACTTACTATTAATGTAGAAAAATTCATTCCGGCACTGGGAATCAAAGCCAGGATCCTTCAGCTTGGTGCGCAGAGTGCTCTTACCACTGAGCTATGCCGGGATCATACGAAGGAGAAGAGTTCGGCCGGCGCTGTGGAATGGATCCCGACATAGCTCAGTTGGTAAGAGCATTCAGTACGCCAAGCCGAGGAGTGTTAGGTTCGATTGTCAGTGCCGGAACGAATTTTTTACTCCATTAATAATACTTACATCACAGTCTACTATATACAGTCACGAAGCTTGAGTTTTGAGGGTGCTAGAAACAATAGACTGTGACGGTACTATTTTGCATTGCCTGTAATGAGGCGATATTAGCGATCCTAGTGGTGAGCAACTAGCTAATGTTTGCATATTTACTACGTATTGAGCTACGCGACTGTATATACTAGACTGTGCTTACATGATGACTACATAAACTCATGGAATACACAATATTTAATAGAGTACGACGACGTTCCCAAATAAGAACAAAAAAAAACTTTGTTAGTATGCTACAGAGAGTTCGTTTCCGAGAAGCATAATATTGCAGCATTAGGTGTTTAGTACCAATAAATCTAAGTCTTGTGCTGGCATTTTAAAAGTGGTGTAATGTATTTATGTACCGCGTCCCCCTGGCTTTAATCAACCCTGCTCGTTAGCTGCGGTTGCGGGCAATTGTGTTCTTACCTACATGTGGTGGGCTCGGCTATTACAGGGTACATTAGGTGGCAGCGAAACAAAACCGAGCGTGCACAGCTTCTTCGCTGCATCAGCTCACCTCTCCATTGAGAGCGAGAGCTACATTCATGGCTCGTCAAGGGAATAAGCTAACAAAACTCCGAATTATTAACTTTTCCCAATTAACAGAGATGCAAATTACATACATAACACTGTCTTCAGTTGCAATCACGTTATGTTTCATCTCATGAATTTTCTTTTCCTTTGCGTTATTTTTCTTCTTTCGCCTTCTTCCTCTCCTCTCTCTTCTTTAAACGCTCTTTCGTTTTCTTCTTATCGTTATCTTTTATTCATTCTTTCTCCGATTTCCTTTCATCTTCTTCTGTTTAAGACAATTTCTTCCTTTCAATAATCTCAAGGGATCTACTCAGGCTTTTGACAAATTGAATACCGGGTATTTCCAAGAATAAAAAGGGATCAGAGCGTGGTGCTAACCACACCACCTTAATCTAGTGTTGAAGTCATAAAAGCACGAAACTCTAAGACCAGTGTCGGCAAAGATTACGTCATATAAAATGCAGCAATGCACAGCAAAGGGTCCTGCCTAAGGTTTTTCCGTGGTTTTCCTAAGGCGCTAAGACAAATGTCGGGATGAGCCCTAAAAGAAATGGGCCACGGACCTGCACTCATATCCCCATGAATCTCCCTAATTAACAATTACATCTCTCCCCCCTCTTCGCAATTGAGCCATCATATAGCCAAATGGCTGGTCTCGAAATTGAGACAAATCAACAAGGCTCATGACCTCCTACATAATAGCCAAATTGGCTAGTCTCTTATATGAGACAACTCATCCTGCCTAAGGTATTCCGTGGTTTTCCTCAGGCGTAAGACAAATGTTGGGATGAGCCCTATAAGAAATGGGCCACGGACCTATATGCCCTTCCCCATATATATTCCACCTTTATTATAAATTATGTATGCCCTAGTTCAGATAATATTAATAGTCTATTAAACATATGAGGTCACTCAATAAGTCGCAAATTGAAAGAACAGGGATATCTCAAATTGCATCTTAGATTTCACGGCGCTTCTTCCGACGGCCTTCACCTGCTTTGTCATCGAACAACAGATGACGGCGTCTTGCCATCCTAACGGCAAACACCAGCCAACTCCTCCTCGCCCCGTTCCGTGATCAATTGATCAATCTCAGCCCCCCTCGCGTATGTGGTACCTAAGAGGTTACGTCCAATTTCGGCTTCCCCTTCAAAATTTTCTAGAGCTCCTTCAGGGGAGCAGCGTAACCCGGAGTGAGACTAGTGGCCAACAGGCTTGGAGCTCACATATTTAGTTTTGTACAGCCCCCAACCCCTTGCAAGGACGCGTTTTGCGTACCTTTTAAATTTTCCTCCCAATTCTCCTTCGATTTTTCGATTTTCGCAAAGGGTAAAGTAGGAGGGGAGGATACCCAAATTGCTTAAAATTGAATGAACAAGTTACTGCTCAGGGAGGAGGGAGGTCATGCCTTAACCCTTTCGTCCTGCTTGTGTATTAAGGGGTTAACTCATGAGTCACGAAATGTCGACCACTGCTCTAAACATACGTACATGCATCATGCTTCTTTATGGTGTCTAAAAGGGATATCTCCATTTTGTGGATAGAACTACTTCTTTCTGCTCATTAGGTACGGAAGGAATAACTTTGGAATTAAGTGTCAAATAAAAATGCAACCCCTCCAGGTGTTCCTTTTGTTCTCATTTATGCCCTTTGTCCTCCTTGCCTTTCCCTTACTCTTCTGTTTTCTCCTTATCCATCTTGTCTTCCCCTTGTTCACCTTGTCTTCTCTTTGTTCTTCTTGTATTCCCTTTGTGTTCTTTGTATTCCCCTTGTTTTTTGTTTCTATTCTCCTTGTTCTCCTTACATCCCTCGTGTTTTCTACTCTAATCTTATTCCCCATGCTCTCATTGTATTCACCTTATTCTCTTTGTATTCCTCTTATTCTCCTTGTATTCGCCTTGTTCTCCTTGTATTTCCCTTGTTCTCTTCGTATTTCCTTTTTTCTCTCCTTGTTTTCCCATTCTTATCCTTATATCCTTCTTCTCCTTATATGCCCCTTCTTCGTCTTGTATTTCCCTTGTTTCTACCTTTTTCTCTTTGTATCCCACTTGATCTACTCTTTGTGTCCCCCTTGTTTTTCTGCCTCTCGTCCCTTTATTTCCCTTGTATTCTTCATGTTTCCCTTGTATTCCTCGTGTTCTCCTTCTATCCCCCTTCTTTTTCTCGCTGCATTCCCTTTGTTCTTGTATTCCTCATGTTTTCCTCATATTCCCCTTGTTCTCCTTGTATTTCCTTTGCTCTCCTTGTTTCGTCGTATTCCCTTTGTTATCCCTGTATTCCCCTTGTTCTCCTTGTTTTCTCCTTGTTCTACGTGTATTAACCTTGTTCTCCTTGTGTTTATATTTTTCTCTCTCTGTTCCCATTTTTATCCTTGTATTCAATTTGATCTCCTTGTTCCGTCGTATTCCCATTGTTCTCCCTGTATTCCCCTTGTTATCCTTCTTTTCTCCTTGTTCTAATTGTATTCACCTTGTTCTCCTTGTATTAACCTTGTCTTTTTCATTGTTCTCCTTTTACATTTTTGTCTTTTTGTTCCCATTATTCTCCTTGTATTCCCATTTTTATCCTTACATTTCCATTATTATTCTTGCATTCCTATTGTTATCCTTATATTTCCATTGTTATCCTTGCATTTCCATTATTACCCTTGTATTCCCATTGTTATCCTTATATTTCCATTGTTATCCTTGCATTCCCATTGTTATCCTTATATTTCCATTGTTATCCTTGCATTCCCATTGTTATCCTTATATTTCCATTATTACTCTTGTATTCCCATTGTTATCCTTATATTTCCATTGTTATCCTTGCATTCCCATTGTTATCCTTATATTTCCATTGTTATCCTTATATTTCCATTGTTATCCTTGTATTTCCATTATTATCCTTGCATTCCCATTGTTATCCATATATTTCCATTGTTATCCTTGTATTTCCATTGTTATCCTTGCATTTCCATTATAATCCTTGCATTCACATTGTTATCCTTATATTTCCATTGTTATCTTGTATTTCCATTATTGTCCCTGCATTCCCATTATTACCCTTGTATTCCCATTGTTATCCTTATATTTCCATTGTTATCCTTGCATTCCCATTGTTATCCTTGTATTCCCATTGTTATCCTTGTATTCCCATTGTACTCCTTGTATCCCCTTTGTTCTTGTCTCCATCTTGTTCTCCTCGCACCTTATAGATACTGTACGTAATTCTACGTAAAGATATGCAGCATAAAAAAGTTATGCATCTGTGGGTTGTTATACACCAGCTACAATTTTGCCAGGTGTCAACTTCATTTCTTTAACTGCTCGTTTTGATAAATGGAGCATTTTTTATTAATAATTTATTAATTATAAACATTTATCTTGTTATCTCTGCCATATTCACCTTCAATTTTACTTTTAGAAGTATAAAGCATTCCCAAAATACGAAAATCCGGATCGACGAAGTCCATTTTATCTATGAAAAAGGAACCCAGATTCCCTACATCTGAAGACGAAAATGCTACAAACTGAACAAGAGCAGAGAGGAAGAAATTATAAAATTAGATTACTCGTGGTACCATACATTCATCGGAGTGTTGTACATAACACAGTGACAAGTCTGAGTTTGTGCTGACCAAGACGCAGTACCTCAGCAATACTGAATATTAACGAGAGACGAACTGCAAGCAGATGGTTCGTCACAAGTCACTAACCTCGGCTACCGGCGTTCAGATGGTCAATATGGTTCCAGAATTAATATTTATAATGAGGAGGGAGTTGGGTAACTCCCAGAACTGCCCTCAATGTGCAGAGAGAGCATAATTTTGAATGTAAATCCATGTGAATGTATACATCATCCATTACAACGGAAAACGATCCTTCTGTATCTCGCAATGCACTAACCACAAACCCAGCTATAATAGTTACATAAACCACGATCATTTGCTTTATTATTATTATTATTATTATTATTATTATTATTATTATTATTATCATCATCATCATAATCAATCATCATCAGACAAGAAATGAATATAGATAGTACGCATTTTGGACTACACTACAATGAAACAGTTACAATGGAATGACCTCGTAGAACGGAAGATGATGATGATGATTATTATTATTATCATCATCATCATCACACAAGAAATGAATACAGATAGTACAAATTTTGGACTACACTACAATGAAACAGTTACAATGGAATGACCTCGTAGAACGGACGATTATTATTATTATTATTATTATTATTATTATTATTATTATTATTATTATTATCATCATTATCATCAGACAAGAAATGAATATAGATAGTACAAATTTTGGACTACGCTACAATGAAACAGTTACAATGGAATGACCTCGCAGAACGGAAGATTATTATTATCATTATTATTATTACGTGCTAAACTATAATTGGCCTCTGGCTGTTGTCCGGCACACAAATATTAATGAATGAATAAATTTATTGTTATTACTATTATTATTATTATTATTATCATCATTATTATTCTCATAATTTTATTAATATTTCATATTAAAGGAGAATAATATTAGAGGAGAAAAATTAGCTCCGGTGCCGGGGATCGAACCCGGGTCCTTGGTTCTACGTACCAAGCGCTCTCACCACTGAGCTACGCCGAAGTCCAATCCACATCACCGGATCGAACTCCCTTCTTCCAGTGTTTTTTCCCTTTTTGGCCTGACTTCAAATTGGGCATGTGTGTTGACATTTTATTAAGTCAATTGGTGAGAGCGCTTGGTACGTAGAACCAAGGACCCGGGCTCGATCCCCGGCGCCGAAGCGAATTTTTCTCCTCTAATATTAATTGTTACCATATCAGATATATTCTGTAGGACCAATAAAATAATAATCTTTAGTAAATTCTATTATTTTATTATTATTATTATTATTATTATTATTATTATTATTATTATTATTATTACTGTTATTATTCTTATCATTATCATAAGTATTATTATTATTATTATTATTATTATTGTTATTGTTGTCACTATCATCACTGTTATTATTATCACTATTATTTTATTATTACTAGGGCTAGGATTTTGATGATCTATAAATCATGAAAAAATGTCTTAAAAACAATGCATTTATGACATAAATTGTTTTTAAAATGCCCTTAAAAATTCCCGAAAAATTGATCTTACATAATTGGCTTAGTAGAAAAAGAGGTTCTGTGCTATTTAATATTTAGTAATTAAATTAAATTCTGGTACCAACATTTAAGTTTATTTAATTTACATATTTTTTCTATGTAATACAATTTAATTAAACATTTTACCCGATGTTGTTTCCATGTAGTACACCACAAGGCCACTCTTATCCGGAACTAGCAGGCATAGAGGAGTCTATATTGAAGGGGTGGTTGGACTGATCCGTTACATGGGGTGTACTACGTTAAAATGACAATATTTGTGTAGGAAAACGATTAAAATATTATACAAAATAATGGGTATTAATGGACAAAATACGTCGAGAAAATATCAACGGAAATAAACATTATTTTACATTAATAATGGGGATTTATGGCCAAAATTAAATGAAAATGCCTAAAAAAAAAAGACCGAATAAAACAAAAAATGCTCTTATGAGTTGAAACACGCAAAAAATGCAAAAAAAAATGCCCTAACAAATATATCTTAAAACACTTAGTTTATCACATAACACATAAATACTAAAGCAGCTATGTTTCTGGCTTACTAGAAAAAAAGATGCAATTTCAACAAAATCCTAGCCCTAGTTATTACTATTCTTATTCTTATTATTGTTATCATTATCATAATCTTTATTATTATTATTATTATTATTATTATTATTACTACAGAGTGATTTATATATAACTGACACATTTCTTTCTTTAATTATTCCGTTGGAAATTCATTCAATGACCCAATTTTAGCACCAAATTAAGCAGAATGTTCTGGAGTTTCGATTCCTTGTCACTAGATGCGCAGATGTTTATGTTTTATTCCTATTGTTGGCAGCTGTTTTCGACATTTTGTGTCAACGTGAAAATGCAGTACACATTAAATCAACGACTCTTCCTTGTGAAGCAATACTGGATTACGAATTCAATTACAGCTACTCAAAGGGCATACCAGAGAGAATTTGGTGTTCACAATCCTCCCAAAAGAAACACAATACTGGGACTGGTAAACAAATTGGAAACAACTGGATCTCTGGTGAGTGAAAAGGGCAAGCATCGTTCATCTAGGCTTCCCACGGTTGTTGTTGACGTAAGAGCACGACTGGAGCAGTCACCCAAAAAATCATTAAGACGTTTGTCTTTGAGTTTGTTGAGCAACTGGACGATGTAGAGCTGAGTCAAGGATATTTTCAGCAAGATGGCGCTACATGCCATACATCAAATGAATCCATGGAACTAATTGCAAGTTTCTTTGACGACCGAATAATTTCCAGCAACCTGTGGCCACCGAGATCTCCGGATTTGACAACGCCGGACTTCTTTCTATGGGGTTACTTAAAAGACAGGGTTTACGCCACACGTCCCCAGACATTGGACGATCTGAAGCACAACATCACACAGGAGATTCAAGCTACTGACAACAGAGTCCTCCAACGAGTCGCCAGTAACATGGAACGACGTGTTGAGTTGTGCCTTATGCAGGATGGAGGACATTTTCAACATTTGCTATAGAGGTAAATAATCACCCAAAATTCCTCTACATTTTAGGTATAATAAGTTGTCGCTAGCACAATTCGTTTTGAAACAATTAGACTAATGAAAGAAATGTGTCAGTTCTTTATAAATCACTCTGTATTATTTATTTATTTATGTTGCTAAATTGTAACATAAGATATAAAAAAACAGAAAAACTTATTATTATTATTATTATTATTATTATTATTATTATTATTATTATTATTATAGGTAATGAGGCTTTATAGTCTAACATGCTCGTTCAACTATAAAATCGACCTTTGCGACAACACAATACGAGATGAGGAACACGTTGAGTCTAGTTAAAGGCTTACTGTTAGATCATAAGCCTGCCCAGAATCTAACCAGAGTGCTCTGAATCTGCATCCAAAAGCGTTGACACTGGTTGGTATTTCAAAACGCAAGCCACATCTGCTATTGAATGAATTTGAGGTTGGAAATACAATTATGCACGTTGCCTCGTGGAACGGGCAGAAATCCTACAGATATTACTATCGGATTACTGCAAGCAAAACGTCTCCTAGCAGAATTTACTTAAATAGCGTGATGTAGGTAGGTACAGCTTAAAAACAATAACCTCAAAAGGCAAAAGGTGCGATTCAGCTATTAGCAGCATAACAAAAGGAAGTAATTACGCTATCGACTTTTGTGAATAATGACGTCTGAGGACAAAAGTGTCTTAAGTCCGTTGTTCACGAGACATTAAGCTATATTGCTGCCCTTAGTGGGTTTATACTGGAGACGAATTCTATAAAGCTATGTAGAAAATCTAGATGTGTCTTTGTCACGCGAGTCCGTCTTCAATTTGTTAGTTTTCGTTTCATAAAAAGAAAAAAAGAACTGGTTTACCAGTGAAACACGCATTTATGAAAAAACAGCTCTAAAAATTTGTCATGAAGCTGACAAATACCTTCTTTATCATTATTATGTACTAAGCCACATTATTCTTCGAATGTAGGCTTTCATGGCCGGCGTCAAGCTCGGAAAACTCTAACCCCAACAATAACTGTTTTTTTTTTCTTTTTTTTTTTTTTTTTTTTTTTTTTTTTTTCACGATTCAAATAATATTACTAGAGATATATATTTATCGCAAACTACGGATTGGTGAAATGCCTAAATTCTGTAAACCATTGAAAAGTAAACTTCATGCTTACGTTAGTGAATTTGGTGCCCATGTGTTTTCAACCGATGGAACAGTTTTGTTATGTAAGGTTTGTGAAAAGACAGTTAATCACGAAAAAAAAAAGTACGAGATCGTGCGTATTTGCTTGGTTTCCGCACAAAACCAATCCGCGGAAAGTCTAAAATTTCACATTCAGTATTCCCAACCTAACACACATAACAATTTCCCTCTTCTTACCGCGTAAGTGACATATTGATTTTACTGCTTTAGGCTTTTAACATATTATTTTTAGAGACGTTTAATATAGTAATAATTATAAATTGGAAACTTACCACTGCAATTTCACCTAAATTGCACTGTTAATTATTGTTTTTAAATATTTGCAAAAATTAAGAAAATTCTACAACTCTACTAAAGTTACTGCATTCGTGATGCAAGAAACATTAAGGAAGCCGTGAAAAAACCAACAGATTCCAGACTCATCACAGACTGGGGGAAAAAAAAGACAGACGTATATCACGGCCTGCTGGAGTATAGTAAACACAGAAAACATTTTAAAGCAACAATGTTGAAGATAGATATTTTTGTTTTACTAATTTGACATCATTGAACAGAAACCAAGATGGAGATTTCATTGCAACTAATTATAAATTCCTCTTTCAGGTATGTAATAAACGATCTTCGCACAAAATAATGTACGATACATGAGCTGTATGTTTTCTTTCAATTCTCGGAAATTAAAAAAGCTCAACTACGTTTCGCTTTTTCAAACTTTTCTTCGAACATGAAAACTTCAACATACCGCTCTTGTAACGCATATTACTATTGCAGAACTAGAGTATTTTTAAAGTGTGAAGTGACGCCACCGAATTTATGTTTTTATAAAAGGCTTTTGACAGAATAGATTGGAATAAACTGATAGGAATCCTAAAAAAAATTAGCGTGGATTGGAAAGAGAGGAGACTGTTCAGTGATCTTCATATGAAACAAGTCAAAGTCAGAATAGGAGGAGAAATGTCAGAAGGAAGTGAAATTGGGAGAGGAGTACGTCAAGGATGTCCTTTACCACCTACCCTGTTCAACATCTACTTGGAGGATTTAGTGAAGAACTGTTTTCAGAACATGGGAGGAGTGACAGTAGGAGGAAGAAGAATAAAGTGCATAAGATTTGCTGATGATATGGCGTTGTTAGCAGAAGAGGAAATGATACTAAAGGATATGCTACTGGGGCTAAACGACAGCTGTGAGCAATATGGAATGAAGATAAATGCAAATAAGACAAAAGCATGGTCATAGGAAGAAAAATAAAAAAGATAAACTTGCGAATTCTAAATTAGACAGTAGAGTAAGTGGTCAACTCCAAATACTTGAGGTGTACTGTTAGCAGTAATATGAGCTGCTGCCAGGAAGTCAAAAGGAGGATAGCAATGGCCAAGAAAGCTTTTAATAGAAAAAAAAACAATCTCCTGCGAACCTCTGGAAAAATAACTGAGGAAGAGACTAATGAAGTGCTTTGTATCGAGTGTGGCATTGTATGGGGGAGAAACATGGACATTACGACGAAGTGAAGAGAAGCGAATAGAAGCATTTGAAATGTGGATATCGAGAAGAATGGAATGTGTGAAGTGGACAGACAGAATAAGAAATGAAGTTGTGTTGGAAAAAGTGGGTAAAGAAATAATGATTCTGAAACTATCAAGAAGAGGAAAAAAAATTGGTTGGGTCACTGGCTGAGAAGAAACTACCTACTAAAGGATGCAATGGAAGGAATGGTGAACGAGAGAAGAGTTCGGGGTAGAAGAAGATATCAGATGATAGACATTAAGATATATGGGTCATATGAGGAAACAAAGAGGAAGGCAGAAAATAGGAAAGACTGGAGAAATCTGGGTTTGCAGTGAAAGACCTGCCCTTGAGCAGGACTGCTGAAAATTACAGTTTAGCCTATTGAATATTACAGTTTTGCCTATATTTTATCTTCTTTACCTAATGCTATGTCAAAAATGCCTTCTAAGTAGTCACCGTGAACAACTAACATCTGGTATAAGAAAATGAATAATCTTCGCACTTGACAAAGAGAACGAATTTCACATGAAAGACTTTTGCTTCCAGCATCCTTAATCCGGAAGTAAGATGAGGTTTGATGAGAACACAGTAAACTGTCCTTCCCAGGAGATTTTTAGCGATCGGACGGACTGCAGACCTATATTCAAGTAAGAACAAAGAAGAAACTCTTTGTCGAGCCCATTTACTCGCAGTGGCCGTTTCATAGGAGGCTGGAGAGTCGTTGAAAACGTGAAGGTGATAAGAGGAATCCTCCAGTCTTATTCAAGTCGTTGGCAAACTGGAACGAACGTACCCTGGGGAGACCTCTCAGGTCTCTTCGGTGAAAAAACTACAATTAAAATTAACGAAGCTGCAACTAGTATGGAGAAAGGCTAACGCCGATAAGATGGAGTCTTCGCAGCACTTGAAAGCGAGTATCGTTGTTTCAAATTCCATACCACAATATGAACACGTAACCGATCTCTGATAATCTCTCAGTTGAAAAGGATCAGAGAATTGGTCTAAATATTAATTAAAATTCCCTCTCATAAACAAGCAAACAAAGGACAATATGTTCTCAGCAGAGTTATGATAAATCGGTATTACCTTCCTATTTATTTAGATTATTATTATTATTATTATTATTATTATTATTATTATTATTATTATTATTATTATTATTATTCACATATGTAATGTTTACTGAATTATAATTTATTACTGAAAAGTCGACCATTATTGTTCCGATACATATTAACACTTACTGGCTTTCAAGGAACCCAGAGGTTCATTGCCGCCCTCACATAAGCCCGCCATTGGTCCCTATCCTGAGCAAGATTAATCTAGTCTATATCATCATAACCCACCTCCCTCAATTCCATTTTAATATTATCTCCCCATCTACGTCTCGGCCTATCCAAAGGTCTTTTTCCCTCCGGCCTCCCAACTAACACTCTATATGCATTTCTGAATTCGCCCATACGTACTTACTACATGACCTGCACATCTCAAACGTCTGGATTTGATGTTCCTAATTACGCCAGGTGAAGAATACAATGCGTGCAGTTCTGTGTTGTGTAACTTTCTCCATTCTCCTGTAACTTCCTCCCTCTTAGCCCCAAATACTTTCCTAAGCACCTTATTCTCAAACATGCTTAACCTATGTTCCTCTCTCAAAGTTTCACAACCATAAAGAACAACCGGTAATATAACTGTTTTATAAATTCTAACTTTCAGATTTTTTGACAGCAGACTGGATGATAAAAGCTTTTTAACCGAATAATAACAGGCATTTCCCATACTTATTCTGTGTTCAATTTTCTCCCGAATATAATTTATAAGATTAATAAAGTAACTAACTACAGAGTCTTTCATAAGTGTAACGGGTCTATCGAGAAATCAACTATTTTGGATAATTTTTTGAAATGATATTCAGCCTCAAGAGAAAGAACCCTTCCCGGTAGCGTACAGTCGATTTGGAAAAAAAGACCCCCTCCCCCCGCTGCCAGAAGAAGCTACTTATCCATGTGTAATGTGCATTTGATGCCAACTTAAAATGAACTGGAGCATGGCCTTCTATATGCCAAGGACTTAAAATGACCTGGAGAATGGCCTTCTATACGCCAAGGATAATTGCACACGGCCATGCCTATACACATTGTTGTGTTAGACTGGAATGATAAAATGCCACGCAGCCGCTTAACGTTATTGTAGAAGAGAAAAATTGCTGCCAGGTTTGAACTTGGAAACAGTGTCGCTCAAATTAATCGTTTATTCCGTTGACGAAGTGTTGTTTCCAGGCAGATGGATCGGTCGCACAGGCCCAATCCGTTGGCCTCTGCGATCACCTGATTTGACTCCCCTGGACTTATTTTTCTGGGGATTCATCAAGGATTGTGTCTATGCAACTAAGCCACGCACCATTCCTGAATTAGTGAACTGAACACATGATGCAAATAATGGTTACGCCTGAGATGCTCACCAGAGTCCATGAAGAGTTCATACGTCGCTCACATTTGTGCATTCAACAGATTGGAAGACATTTTGAAAATTGTACGCCATAATTAGTCAACAATTAAAACTTTTTTTTTCATTTGTGTGTTTAATAAGGACTTAAAACACTAACCATTCTTTCGTGTAATAGCTCTGGCGACGAGGGGAGGGGGTGTTTGTCTCCAAATCGACTGTACGGCACCGGGAAGGGTTCTTTCTCGTAAGGATAAACATAATTTCAAAAAATTATCGAAAATAGTTGATTTTTCAATAGACTCGTTACTTACGAAGACCCGTTATATACAGTGTTGCTAGAAAGTTTAGGAACACCTTATAATTCTTATAAAATGCTGCCCTGGCCTTAAATTATTAGAGAAACTAATAATGTTTTTATCTGTTGATTAAAAATAGGAAAGACTAATTTCTGTGTAATTTCGGTATTCATACGATGACTGTTACTCCTTATAGAGGATTTATAAGTTTTTCAAACAAAATAAAAATCTTACATTTTCAGTATTAAAGTTGAAAATGAATGAGTAACTAAGAGTGCACGATTCTCAACTGTTGTTGATGATGTAGGATAATATATATGATATTACTCTTTAAATTAGTAAATATCAAATATTGATCTAAATGAGGGGTTGGAAAGCAATGGTGGATTGTTAATGTTTAGGTGAGGGGTTTGGACTTTTTCCATTGCTGGTTGTCACAATCAAAAAAATTAAGACAACGTTTCGAAGGGTGGTTCTCCCTTCGTCTTCAGGTGGAAGGAAGGAGAGAAGAGAAAAAACCTATTGTTGGGATCGTTACGTACAGCTATTCTGTATGACTGATCAGTCATACAGAATAGCTGTACGTAAAGATCCCAACAATAGGTTTTTTCTCCTCTCTCCTGACTGATCAGTCATACAGAATAGCTGTACGTAACGATCCCAACAATAGGTTTTTTCTCTTCTCTCCTGACTGATCAGTCATACAGAATAGCTGTACGTAACGATCACAACAATAGGTTTTTTCTCTTCTCTCCTGACTGATCAGTCATACAGAATAGCTGTACGTAAAGATCCCAACAATAGGTTTTTTCTCTTCTCTCCTGACTGATCAGTCATACAGAATAGCTGTACGTAACGATCCCAACAATAGGTTTTTTCTCTTCTCTCCTGACTGATCAGTCATACAGAATAGCTGTACGTAACGATCCCAACAATAGGTTTTTTTCTCTTCTCTCCTGACTGATCAGTCATACAGAATAGCTGTACGTAAAGATCCCAACAATAGGTTTTTTTCTCTTCTCTCCTGACTGATCAGTCATACAGAATAGCTGTACGTAACGATCCCAACAATAGGTTTTTTCTCTTCTCTCCTGACTGATCAGTCATACAGAATAGCTGTACGTAACGATCCCAACAATAGGTTTTTTCTCTTCTCTCCTGACTGATCAGTCATACAGAATAGCTGTACGTAACGATCCCAACAATAGGTTTTTTCTCTTCTCTCCTGACTGATCAGTCATACAGAATAGCTGTACGTAAAGATCCCAACAATAGGTTTTTTTCTCTTCTCTCCTGACTGATCAGTCATACAGAATAGCTGTACGTAAAGATCCCAACAATAGGTTTTTTTCTCTTCTCTCCTGACTGATCAGTCATACAGAATAGCTGTACGTAAAGATCCCAACAATAGGTTTTTCTCTTTTCTCTCCTGACTGATCAGTCATACAGAATAGCTGTACGTAAAGATCCCAACAATAGGTTTTTTTCTCTTCTCTCCTGACTGATCAGTCATACAGAATAGCTGTACGTAAAGATCCCAACAATAGGTTTTTCTCTTCTCTCCTGACTGATCAGTCATACAGAATAGCTGTACGTAAAGATCCCAACAATAGGTTTTTCTCTTCTCTCCTGACTGATCAGTCATACAGAATAGCTGTACGTAAAGATCCCAACAATAGGTTTTTTTCTCTTCTCTCCTGACTGATCAGTCATACAGAATAGCTGTACGTAAAGATCCCAACAATAGGTTTTTTTTTCTCTTCTCTCCTGACTGATCAGTCATACAGAATAGCTGTACGTAAAGATCCCAACAATAGGTTTTTTTCTCTTCTCTCCTGACTGATCAGTCATACAGAATAGCTGTACGTAAAGATCCCAACAATAGGTTTTTTTCTCTTCTCTCCTGACTGATCAGCCATACAGAATAGCTGTACCTAAAGATCCCAACAATAGGTTTTTTCTCTTCTCTCCTGACTGATCAGTCATACAGAATAGCTGTACGTAGGTTTTTTTCTCTTCTCTCCTTCCTTCCACCTGAAGACGAAGGGAGAACCACCCTTCGAAACGTTGTGCCTTAATTTTTTGATTGTGACAACCAGCAATGGAAAAAGTCCAAACCCATAACCTAAACATTAAAGATCAAATATTTGTAAAAACAAAATCTTTGTGAATGTCCTAGCAGTTTCTAAGGTTTAAAGTTAAAAAAAAATGGAGAAAGTTTGTTATTGGTCAGTTCAACTGTAACTGTTGAAGGAAGCTGCGTTCCTTCGGATTACAGTGGTAGGGTGGACACAGCTGTGCAAACCTCATAATTATAACTGTCTCCATTCAGAAAGATGTGATCGAGATGTGAGGAAGATGGACTAAATATTGAATCGTGGCTTCTTGTTTAATTTTCTTAACTTTTAATTGTTTGAATTTTCTAAGGCAGACGCCAGTAAGTTTGTTTTATTTATGCCATAAAACATTTTTGTTAAGAATAAAATCTTTCTTTCGTTCCATTTGCAGCCATAACATAATAATAAATAATGATAAAATCATGGCATAATGCATTCATAAACCTGCTGTTTAATTACTAAAATAGTCATAAAAGAGACAGGAACAATTATATTTTCTCTCTCTCTCTTAAAAAAACATACAAGAAACACTAGGTTGAGTTCGAACGCACGTCCTCATGAATACCAGCCCGGAACGTTACCACTACTCTACAACAGTGACACACAGAACCTTTAAATTATAAATGTACAGGGACATCACTTTATTTTTACCAACATTTTTAACATTAACCTGGCTATACTCGGAAACACTGTTACCCCCCTTCCATTACAGGAGTTTGGTGTTACTAGTGCAATATGTAAACAAATCATTTTACTAGCTATAGGAAGAGAGAAACGTAGTGTATCCATTTATGTTACAGAGAAATACAGTATTACGATTTTCAGTTTGATCATTACTTTTACAGTATTTTATCAAAAAACAGTAGAATAGTAACAATTTTTTTTTCACAAACTCAACTCTTCAGGCGGTTATATTCATTATGTAATGTCTACTTTATTCAGCATATTACTAACCTAATTTATTCCTGAGAATTTTGTGAGCACTTCCGTAAGAAACCACAATTTCTACAGCTAACTTCTTGACCGACGTATTAGGACCTCGCTGCATCCTTTCTCTAGCATCTTCTACAGCATCTTCTGTCACCTTTGCTGGCCATCTTACACTTTTCTTCCTTTCTGTACACTCTGTTGCTCTAAATTTATCTACCAGATTAATGACATTTCTACGAAAATATTCCCTAATGATATAATCAGGAAATTGTGGAAAAAACTGTTGTTCACATTCGGTTATATTGTAATTCCAGTTTCCATCATCGTCCTCCATACCTACAAACAGTAAAACAAAACTCTTGTTTAAATAATGCTGTTAAGTACTGCACCATATTATAGGATACCGTACTTTGGGTAACTCTAATCTTCACTTGTGCTCAGTCCACACAGATAAATTCAGTTATGCTACACACGATACCTGTGTGAAAATAAACTTCAATAATGTAAGCTCTTTTTTTCTATAGAAAATGCAACATATTTCTGAAACACACTGTACTCTCTACTGTTTATTTCACTGCTAGCAACAGCGGCCGTAAGTTTGTGTGACTGACGTTAGCAAGGACATTTGTGAAAGGGGTGGGAGTCAAGTACATTCAGAAACCCAGGTACAATAAAAATTGAAGTAAAAATAAAATGATGTGCCTGTAGATATCAGGCCACGTAGTCCAACAATATGTAACATAGCCTGTCTCCGAAATGTAGCGAGGATGCCCGAAGATAACTTAGCTTCTAGAGAGTGGCCACTTTTTCTTTTGACAGTTGCACATATGCAAAGTCAATGCCTTTAACTTCCCATGATTCGCTTCGACTCTACGAGTGTCTTGAAGCGTAGACCACTTGGTTCGTCAGAGACGCAATAAATTCATTCATAAATTTCAAACACAATTCTTCGCGTCTTTCAGGTTGTATTCGTAGCTACATTTTGTAGGTTGACTTTTCTTTGTACTTATTTATCCATGTACGAACTTGCAAGCGAAGTTTCGACCTGATGTTAAAGAAGATTGCTTTGCGACTATTAAGTGTAAACTGTGAAAGTTTCTCCTATTTTGGAGCTATCAGTAAACCTCAATACCACTACACAACGGCAAACATGCAGTCAGCGAAATTATCTCCAAAACCAGGCAGAGTAAATTTAGTTTGCAAGTGACGTTAAATCCTGCATCTGCTTCATAAGACTGACGGATATGCAGGACAGTTTAATGAATGGGCAAAAATCCTACTTAGCCTACGTTAATCAGGAAAAATCTCTAAGATCAACTATGTTCAATGACAGTGATGACGAAAATTACATAAATAGGGTAAAGTTGCCTATTTCCGTGATATCTCTAATCCCGTGACACTTTTTAAAAATTGAATGTCAGTCAAAGCTTTGCCGTTTGACCATATCACAGACATCTTTCTCGAAAGAGTGCATCTTTCGCCTACTTTTGAGACATTGGTGAACTTCCTAGCAAGATAGCCAACCCCGTGACATTCAGCGAAAAAAAAAAACGTATCACGAAATTAGGCAACTTTACCTTTTCAACAGTAGTAGTAGTAGTAGTAGTAGTAGTAGTAGTAGTAATAGTAGTAGTAGTAGTAGTAGTAGTAGTAGTAGTAGTAGTAGTAGTAGTAGTAGTAGTAGTAGTAGTAGTAGTAAGGTGGGTGCTCCTGTTATGGCCATGTTCCTGATATGGCCACCCTCCTATTGTGAGTCAGTTAACCAAAAAATCCGCTAAATTGCAGCAGCATTCAGTGAAAGGGCATCCTGGTATGTCACTTGATCGTTTTCCATCCAGTCAGGTTGAGCAATATGGCGTCAATTGCCTGTTTTGCGGTTTTCATGTGACCTCTTCTTATTTTTCTCTGGTAAGTCTCCTTTGTTTTATGCATGTTTTTCAAAGACTTCCTTCATGAAACCCATCGTACTCCATTCTGTTTTTAATGTTCTGTTGATTGGTGTTGTAGTTGATTGCGTATCTTTTACGACTTGTTCATAATCAAACGATTTTCGTGAAAGCTTACCTGCTCCCGATATGGCCATATCAAATGCACCATGGCCATATCAAGTTCATTTCACTTTTATTTTTTCACCTGACAAATTTACATGCCTTATAGCTGGGATTACGCAAAAATTTTGTATTTTAAGAAAAACAACTTAATTTTTTTATGGAAAACCCTGTTTTGACTACACTTTTGAATTATAAAAAAGATTATTAAGTGTCATTTTATTCATTTTACACCAAAATTATTTAATTTTAACACAACTGCGCTATCAAACTGAAAACAATCACGATTTGTAGAACATGGAACAAGGGTGGCCATATCATGTGCACATGTTCCTGATATGGCCACTAGGTAGACTTTTGGAATTTGGGACTTTTTGGACAATTAAAGCTATTTTTATGGGGAAAGAAAATTGTTTTAAGAAAGTCCATTAGACTGAGAACGAGTAAGAAAAAAGTGGTTTACATTTTTTTTCAAAATGGCGGCTAGAAAAATTCTCAAACCTTAGCATGGCCATTTCAGGGACACCTACCTTATTATGTAGTAATATTTAAAAATAGGCTCAGACTGTTGCCGAGTTCTTCATAAATTAAGAAATGACAAATACGGATAGTGATTTTTACTATTGTGACAGTGAAATTAAAGTGTTATAGTGGCAGTGAAAGTGAAAAGTGTTATAGTATCAACGCGTGAGTAACACTACAGAGCACGATAGTCTTTGAGACAGAGTGCCTTGAAGAGGTTGGGGCAGCGAATAGGGATTATAAAGAATGGACACTTCGCGTCGGTACCTTTGATGTAGCCGGACTGATTTCAATGACCTTCAAGCCAGCTAAAGCGTGAGATTCTGCTTTCTCCCTAGAGTTGGCGCTGACATCGACACAGCGGAAATATAACACATATAATTAATATATCTAGGCACATTATGTACTCAAAATAAATTGGATCCATAAAATAATAAATCTGTCATTAACTGTAATGTCTAGACTATGGAGTTTCTTTATAATTAGAGTTGAGACGTTGAACCCAACAACAATTAAAATATGTAATGATTTGATAGCGCTGAAAATGGAAAAACAAAACTCTTACGAGAAGTAAAACCCTATACCTATATTATATTATATACAAATATTAAACGAATTCGATACTTAATTTTATAATGTATTATATTATTTTATAATATAATTTATGATATCTGAAATATAAAATATTATTATTACAACTAGTTTGTCACTGAGAAATAAGGAAAAGCCGTTAACTTGAGTTTATTTGAAGCAAAGCGCTACTGGATTATGCAATAAGGTAGGCGATGTTTGGATCCTGTGTCTCAACTTCTTTTTATCCTCTCAGGTCTCAACTCTATTCTCAATTATTATCTTAGCGTATGCTCGATTACACTAACCTCTAGCGCTTGAAAGTGGAACTATACGCTGGCGCACAGAGAAACAAAACACAGGAAAATTCGCTCAGTGTCCATTCTTTATAACCCCTATTCGCTGGTTGGGGGGTGAAAAACTACTCATAGTTAATAAAATTAATTAATTCATAGGGCACTCATGACTCACATTTGTAAGTATAATTTTGCCTTTATCACTTAATAAAACATATGGCTCTTTCCTTCAAATCCCGGTAGATGTAGCAAGTTCATGTTAACAAAATGTTAAGGCCAATTACCTCAACACAGTACACATACCCAAAAATTTCGCAACAAAAAGACACTGTTGTTCCTTATTGGACATGGAACACGCAAACCACTACATCTCTGACGTCTTCTCTCAACTGAGGAACAAGCCAAAAACGTTACGCGTGAATGACGATGCACAACGCCTTCGGATAGACAGAAATTGCCACGTATACAACAGCGGCCCCTTGATGGGCGCAATTAACTAGCGTCATAGCTCAGACACGCTAACCTACTCATTGACCCGTTACCCAATTTTTTCAGCCCAGCAAACAAGCGCGTAAACAGATCTCTGCTATTCAACCGGCAGAAGAGCAACTCCGTTATATGGGCCTTGGAAGGAAAATATTCAGTGAATGAGATTCTTTTTTTTTATGAATTCAAGCTTGGAATCAAAATGACCGCCTTAACTCTCTCACCAAGACAACTTTATTATTAACTTGGTTAGAGCTTTCGATGAGCCTGAGAAATGTGCTGTTATGTAAATGAGTGTCGTTATAACCGAAATGTAGACATAGATATTATGTTATCAAACGAGGAAGGTGGGGATTGATTCAATTTTGACATCACATCGTTCAGTTTATGTAATCGTTTTATTCTCAATCAATATTATATACTGAAATGCACCAACAAATAACAATTAATAATAATAATAATAATAATAATAATAATAATAATAATTATTATTATTATTATTATTATTATTACTCGGAAGGAAATTAAATGCAGAATAAATACCAAGAGCGAATTTCAGTTTGAATTTAGTACATCTAAAGGGACAAGTAATACTATTCCAGCTGTTACATGGAATATTATGAGAAAATTAGATATAGGAAATAAATGTTTAGGTGTATTTCTTGATTTGAAAAAAGCGTTTGATACAGTTAATCACGATATCCTTTTTTTTTTTTTTTTTTTTTTTCAAAATTAGAAAACATTGGTATTAGAGGAGTTTTACTCAAACTTTTTCGTTCATATTTAGAAAATATGATATCAAACTTTTTCGTTCATATTTAGAAAATAGATATCAAAAAGTCAAAAATGACAATTATAATAGTAATTATAAATTGATCGATATTGGAATTCCACAAGGTACAGTATTAGGACCAATCTTATTTATAATATATATTAATAAAAGGTAAACAGTAAAGGTATCTCCGTAATATGCCATGAAAGCACTTGGGGGGCATGGAGGTGGATTCCCATGTTTTCCATGACCTCGGCACTAGAATGAGGTGGTGTGGTCGGCAGCACGCTCTGACCGCCTTTTACCCGCCGGGAAAGACCCGGTACTCAATTTTATAGAAGGCTGAGTGAACCTCGGGGTCGTTCTGAAAGTTTGGCAACGAGAAAAAATCCTGTCACCACCTGGGATCGAACCCCGGACCTTCGTAGCCAGCTGCTCTACCAACTGAGCTACCCATTTGTTGAAAATTGATCTAAAGAATATGGTGGTAATATATTTTCTTTTGCAAATGATACTGCACTAATATTTAATGGGGAAAATTGGGATAATACTTTATTTAAATGCTAGCAATGGAATTAACATAGTGAAAAATTGGCTTGACTCTAATCTCCTGTCCTTAAATACTAATAAAACTACCTATATTCAATTTTCTTTAACAACGAAAGATTTACCTACACATATAAATAATTATAACTTAGTAATACATAATATTTCATGTAATGAATTAACAAATAATTATTGTAATTGCCCACATCTAACACCTTCCACTCAAGTGAAATATTTAGGAATTATTATAGATCAGCATTCACGTTACAAATATAAGAAAGACAATTTATAAATTCATAATACTTCGAAATTTTATCATTAAGGAGGCATTGAGAATAATATTTTTAGATTTAGTACAATCATTAATACAATATGGTATAATAAATTGGGGTAGAGTAGCATCATCTGTACTTTATCCATTAATTTTATTACACAGAAGATTAACAAAAATTTGACTAACCAAAAATATGGATTAGGGATTTAATTTATACAGATTTTAAAGTAAGTTATTAAACATTGAAGAAATTTATAAATATAGTGTACTAACTTCCTACCACAGAATCAAATAAAACATAAATATAATCGACATGAATATCGTACTCGAAGACAAAAGTCTACTTTCCCATTAATTGAGCCTAAATGTCATACAAGTGCAGCTCTTAAACATGGTGTTAGTTTCGACCCAAGACTTTATAATAAAATTACAAACCATTTTCCAAATTTGAAATATTTTAAAATTGAAACTTTTAGAAAAGAAATTTATAAAACTATTAATGATACATAATATTAACAAATGTCTGTATTTTTTTTTCTCCCGACTATATTCATGTTTTATTGAATATCAATGATTGTCAATTTATACTGAATGTGTTTTTTCTCTCTTGTTCCCTTTCTCCTTCTCCTTTTTTTTTTTTGTCTTGTGTGTTATTTACTTACTTACTGGCTTTTAAGGAACTCGGAGGTTCATTGCCGCCCTCACATAAGTCCGCCATTGGTTCCTATCCTGAGCAAGATTAATCCAGTCTCTACCATCATATCCTACCTCCCTCAAATCCATTTTAATATATCTTCCCATCTACGTCTCGGCCTCCCCAAAGGTCGTTTTCCCTCCGGCCTCCCAACTAACACTCTATATGCATTTCTGGATTCGGACTGATCAAAAGTGTGTTCCAATTCCTCATAGAAGCTATCCTTTATATGGTCGTCATTCTCTTCTGTAGGGGCGTGAGCATTTATAACTACGATACCGCACCATCTACCCTTAAATACTAAATACGATAACCTGTCACTGATAAATTCGACCTTTTGTGTGTTATTTATTGGTTCGAATTAAGTTACTTACTGTATTTAGTAAACTGTCCTTGTAAATTTTATGTTATATTATTGTCTAAGACCACACTGTACTCGAGCCTGGCTCTTACGGTAGTGGCTAGAAACATTTTAGTTTCATAATTTTAATTTGTACTCACTCGGTATCTAGTTAGTTAAATAAATAATAAAAAAAATATGAAGTCCCGATTTAACACACTGTCAATTTTTTCTCTGAGGTTATGTGAAAGACCAGGTCTTTATTTCTCCTCTTGGTACTGTTCTCCTCTACTGCAGTATACAGTAAGTTTATTGTAAACTATAAAGGAATGAAAACAATCACAATTTTTACGAAGTATTAAAACGATATCACTAGAAAGATGAAGTTGGATCAAGATAATTAAAAATAATCTGCAAGAATTCTATCTGAATTTATAGCGCTCAAGTGTAGTCGTAGTCTTCATCTCTATGTTTATAAAGAGTACCCCAGTTATTGGCTTTTCTATGTCACAGAGCGTTTTATTACATTTTTACGCCCGTCTCTGCACTCATAGCGGCAAACGTGAAACTGTTTGAAGCCTGTACTCAATGTACGAAAACATCTGCTCTGAAACCCGTTTGTTTCACCTCACGTTTGAACCACTGAGAGCCTGCCAGATGGAATAGCCAAATACTCAACATTTTTAAAGGTAATGCCACGGGAGTTGTAAGTATATTTATCTCAGGAAAATCAAAACCTCGTTTTGTATTTATTTGTACAATTTCGTCAATGGTTAAGTAAAATAATTTTTAACTTAGTAATATATTTCATTAGCAAGCACGATCTACCATATTCTTAAATTAAGGCTGGATATACAGGGTGATTCACGAGGATATACCGTCACTTCCGGAGCTTATTTCCGAAGATATTCTGAGCAAAAGACGTCATATAAATAAACATGTCTAATCTCAATATTTTCAGAGTTACACTAATTTGAAGTTTTTTGTAAAATATCTTCTTTTCTTCAGTAGTTTAGGTTATTTTACGATGCTTTATCCACATCTTAGGTTATTTAGCGTCTTAATGAGATGGTGATAATGCCGGTGAAATGAGTCCGGGGTCCAGCACCGAAAGTTACCCAGAATTTCCTCATATTGGGTTGAGGGAAAACTCCGGAAAAAAACTCAACCAGGTAACTTGCCCCGATCGGGAATCAAACCCAGGTCACCTGCTTTCGCGGTCAGACGCGCTAACCGTTACTCCACAGGTGTGGACCTTTTTTCTTTAGTTTTAAGGGTAAAAGAATATTACAAACAGAATGAACTATTCAGAAGTATCATTTATTTAATTGGCTAGTGTTCTGAAGCTAAAAATGTGCTATTAATTGCTTTGTACAGATTTTGTTTTTCAATTTTTAACTAAACATTACATCATTCTTACGCAATTATCACAACGATTGTTACAAATCATACGACTTTCGGAACTTGATTCTTTACAGTTTAATTATGCATCCTAATGTACAGTCTTCAATAATTTACAAGAGTGGTATGATTTGTAACAATTCTTCTGATAAATGCGTAAGAAAAATGTAATTTTGTAGTTAAAAATCGAAACAAAAATCTTTACGAAGCACCTATGGAATTAACAACACATTTTTAGCTTCAGAATAATAACTAATTAAAGAAATTATACTCCTGAATAGTTAAATCCTTATCTGCAATATTCTTTTACCCTTAAAACTAAAAAATGGTATTTTAGCAAAAATTCAATAAAAGTACTGTTATTTTAAAACTCGTGTGTCTCGTTAAATATCAGTCCTATCAAAATTTTGCAGAGGATAAAACTTATCGAAAATCATTTTAAAGAAACTTTTGTTATGTAACATTTTTCATGAATATTGACAATAAGCGAGATATTTCGATTTATTTAATTCAGGTCCCCTTAACCCCCCCCCTTTTAAATAAAGTATTTTGAATGCCAGCCTTTACTTTAATACAAATAAAACGAACAACAAACATGTATTCACCTATTCGTGTACTCACTAATTCATATATCTACCTGCTTCTGTATTTTTGAAGGGTCCACTCCAGCACCGGAACTAACTTGAAACATTACATTTACAGTATAAACATACATGATGAGACAAAAGTCTCCATACAAACGGTAATACAGTGATATATGTTTTCTGTTTGCATTTCACGTAGCTAAGCCAGACTAGAGAAATACCCTAACAAACAAAGATTGGATTGGCATCCTTTAGCCAGGGAGTGGTACCACCCGCCATTCAGCGTAGACTTTTAATGAGACGCACGAAACGCAAAATACCCACGACACCGTGGCCAGATCTCACTCCCATGAATTTTTCACTCTGAGGGTACCTGAAAACTCTTATGTATCAGAAGAAGATTCGTGATGTCGATCATCTGAAGAAAGGAATCTCACAAGTTCGCAAATGGAGATCAGAAAATGCATCAAATGTTCGCCGTGAGTGTCAGGAGAGCATGTTACTTTGTTAAGACTAGAGAGCGGAATTTAGGCAAAAACCTATTTTTTCCCTTGATACATATTTACATTTTTCATGGAAATATAAATATAAATAAAGGGGTTTTATAGTGCCTAAAATGCCTATTTCGACGTTAGTGCCTATTTTTAATTTGTATTTTTTTTTAATTTTCGCATCATTTTTCGTAACTGTTCACTGTTTTTCTTAACATCCTGTACCGTTTACATTCCAAAACGGATAACAACAACTCCTTCCTAGCAGTGAACATAATAGAGAAGTACCTCCAGGCCACACTTTCTCATTCTTACAATCTTTCAATCCTAAAATTCCAACTTTCAGTCGGCCTAGGTATCGTAGTCGGTATAGCGCTGGCCTTCTGTACGAGGTTGCGGGTTCGATCCCGGCACATGTCAATGGCAGTTAAGTGTTCTTAAATGCGACAGGCTCATGTCAGTAGATTTACTGGCATGTAAAGGAACTCCTGAGGGACAAATTATTATTATTATTATTATTATTATTATTATTATTATTATTATTATTATTATTATATCTTCCTCTGTCTGTCAGCAATTTAACACAAACTCGCTGGGTTGTACCCGAATAAGCATTCTCTTACATTCCAAGACAGGTAACCCCCCCCCCTTCCTTTTTTCTCACCATTTGTAAGTACAACAGTGAGAGACACAATAGACACAATAGTGCTGATCATCTACTGTGAAGCAAACTATGGAAATGTGATTGGTGAATGAAAAACACTAACTTAAAGACAGAATATCTTCATTTTGTGTATGCATGCGTACTTACTTACTTACAAATGGCTTTTAAGGAACCCGAAGGTTCATTGCCACCCTCACATAAGCCCATCGGTTCCTATCCTGTGCAAGATTAATCTAGTCTCTATCATCATATCCCACCTCCCTCAAATCCATTTTAATATTATCCTCCCATCTACGTCTCGGCCTCCCTAAAGGTCTTTTTCCCTCCGGTCTCCCAACTAACACTCTATATGCATTTCTGGATTCGCCCATACGTGCTACATGCCCTGCCCATCTCAAACGTCTGGATTTAATGTTCCTAATTATGTCAGGTGAAGAATACAATGCGTGCAGTTCTGCGTTGTGTAACTTTCTTCATTCTCCTGTAACTTCATCCCGCTTAGCCCCAAATATTTTCTTAAGCACCTTATTCTCAAACACCCTTAACCTATGTTCCTCTCTCAGAGTGAGAGTCCAAGTTTCACAACCATACAGAAGAACCGGTAATATAACTGTTTTATAAATTCTAACTTTCAGATTTTTGGACAGCAGATTGGATGATAAGAGCTTCTCAACCGAATAATAACACGCATTTCCCATATTTATTCTGCGTTTAATTTCCTCCCGAGTGTCATTTATATTTGTTACTGTTGCTTCAAGATATTTGAATTTTTCCACCTCTTCGAAGGATAAATCTCCAATTTTTATATTTCCATTTCGTACAATATTCTGGTCACGAGACATAATCATATACTTTGTCTTTTCGGGATTTACTTCCAAACCGATCGCTTTACTTGTGTACCCTTGTAAAAGGGAAATGTGCGGAAATTTCTTTTAATCCTAGAATTTTGCATTAAATAAATGTTGAATCTTATATTAGTGACATACTTTAACAAAAAAAGCCTATTTTTATTTTATAGATCCTAAACAAAGGAGTTTGTCCCGCGCCGTGGCGTCGTGGTGTAATCGAGTCCTCATGGGGAAAGAAATTTTCTCATGAAATTTCGGCCAGTGTATGGGACTGGTGCCCACCCAGCATCGTGATGCACTTGGAGAGCTACGATAGGTAGCGAAATCCGGTTACGCAAACCAGCTTTAACGGCTGGGGGGGCTCATCGTGCTAACCACACGATACCTCTATTCTGGTTGGATGATCGTCCACCTCTGCTTCGGCATGTGGCCGTGAGACCAGCAGCCGGCTGGTAGGTCTTGGCCCTTCATGGGTTGTAGCGCCACGGATTATAAACAAAGGAGTTTAAGAGCCTATTTTAGGCGCCTAAAATTTCGCTCTCTAGTTATGACTTGCAAGGGTACATATTCAACATATAGTGTAATGTACTGTTCTCCAACCAGGAGATCAACCGTGAAAGGAATGTGCTTACTATTGCGTTCATCTATTGGAGCGAAGTAGATAGATAATATTATCGTTACAACGTCAATTTAAAAACCATGCGCTCTCCTGCATATGTTATTTCCTATATGGAGGGATTAAAAGGCCAGGAGATTAACAGTGATCTAATTTTGTAACTAGGGTAGTATAAACATGTGTGTAACAATGTTATTGTTTGTGCTGTGAGAGGGAGCCAATAGAGATACGAGTATAGGTCTCGCAAGTACGGATTACCGACGGAAGGAATGCGAATCAAACACTGCGATAAGGAAGAGCGGGCGACAGGAAAGGTGACGAGATAACTTGAATGATATTCAAGAGTACAGTCGGAAGAGAAATGACACCGATAGACTCAGTCTTGCGTTGTGATAGTTACATTACGACTTTAGTTTGTTCCGTTGCATGTGAATACGTGTCTTGTATCGCACGGTATTATTATTTCATTCGTAAACATATGTTGCGCGTTTAATTAGCTTCGAATTTTTCTCTTGCTACGTTCTTTATTTCCACAGCGATGTTCTCATCTGTTCATCTTCTTGCAAGAGACGTACTTCCATCGGCTCGCACCTCTCCTCCCTCGGCGTGCCTACATACACACGTCAACACAGACAGCAACGCCACCATTGCTTTTCGGTAATCGTTTCTTGCGCGAGCTATACCCACGTGTGTGACCTTATGACATCTTATGACATCAACATTCATTCACAGCATTACCACAGTCTACTATATACAGTCGCGAAGCTCAATATGTAGTAAAAATGCAAACATGGGTAGTTGCCCACCACTAGGATCGCTACTATCGCCTCATCATCACAGATCTCTCCTAGCAGATGACAAAATATGTTACACTTTCGTTGTCGTGTTCTTTTGGAAAAATTAGCACCTTCCTTCCATTATTGAAATTTTAAATGGATAAAGTTCATTTATTATTTTAATGAAGTATATTAAATTCCACCATAAACTCGAAGACACCTGCAAGAAATAGGTTAATATTATTTTTGTTTGTGCAAAACGAACTGAAATTTACTATAATCGCTTCACTCATTCAAGATTATAACGATAATGAACTATGAAACCAATAAATATTAATTTGCATTTCCTTTTACAACAATAACATAATAACAATAATAATGGAAATATGAATTAATGGGAGTAACTTACGTGTACCGGTACTTGTAGTAGTTACCAAAGTGGGATGAGGTTAAGCAATAATAATCACACCAGAATTGGAAATAAAACGTGATCAATAAATTTTATTGTAACAGACTTACTTTTCCTACGTCTCTAGTAAAGTAACAAATAAAAATAACAACAAAATTAACACCTATAATTAAAAACATATCCTTTGAAAAAAAATTGCCTAAGTTGTCTGAAAATGTACAATTATTCAAGGAATCAGCTGATACAGACGTAGAATTAGTGCAAAGCTTTTGTTTCTCAGCTGCAGGTAATAACAGAACAGGTTTATTTAAAACATCAAATAAAGTTGGAACTGCATTCCAGATTAATTTATTTTTGTTTTCATTCATAAATTGTGTGTTTTCGAAATGAAGAGAGCAAAACTTTATATTATTATAAAGATATGCTTCATTCTTTGTCATTAGATCTTCCCTCCTGCTGTTTATTAACCACTTTTTGCATCTACTGGGTGTTCATTTCAAAATGTGTCATGACGTCACTGTTGTTGGGTCACCGATTTGAAGCGAGTTTCAGCTTATATGTTAGAGAAGTTGCCTATTATTTAAGGCGTTCTTCAATCTGAACTTGAGAACGTGTACGGTATAACTTGAACGTCGTAGCAACAGATGGCGGTCTGTACGGTCTGTGTGCTACCATAACCTCTTTCGAACTGTGTTTTGCGCCGGCAAGTCGTACGCAGGGTATTTGTTATCATCGGTTGCGTACGGTAACATTCCACAACACAAATCAAATGCTCCGTGTCCATGTTGACCGTCGAAGTTAATGTCAACAAATGTGTAAGTAATCGTCTTAACCCTCTCCCCATATCCCGACAGTACGTATTTCCAAACAGTTCACATTCCTGCCACTACCGGCGTTACCATACGTATCGGTACGTACTCTTCAGAATGAACGCCGTACTTGGTAGGCAACTTCTCTACCTCATAGGTTATACACCTCTGCGGAAGTGTAGGAAGATTGAATTCTCTAGGCTCATCGGCTAGACACACGACGGCATACAGCGAGCCATGACATACTTTGAACTGAACACCCAGTATAAGTGAAATAAGAAATAGATGTTAGGATTTTTCTTCACGAGCATCAATGTGAAAAACGCAACGACCTAGCACTCGATGGAAATGCGACTCAGTCCACTCTAAATCCAAAGTCGACCGTGGACAGTCTATTGTTTCTAGTTGCTAACCGCTTGGAGCGCTTTATAGCGAGATTTGCAAAAAAAACACCTCAAGCTTTGCGACTGTATATAGTAGACTGTGGCATTACCCCGCTCCGTTTCATTCCGCAAAGACTTTCTCGTGGTTGTAGCACAGTATCTGCTGCAGAGCGGCTGTAACACCGTTTGTATGGAGATTTTTGTCTCACTCTGTATATAACCCGCGCAAGATGCTGATACGTTTAAAACTACGCATTTTAGCGGTTACGTACATGGCGACCTTCCTACAATACGTATATTCCATTGTACAATAGTACCTGCATGCAGCGTTTCTTTTTGCTAACATGTTTTTCTACGTATAAACTCGCACATCTGTTCAATACGAAACGATGCTAATAATAAATCTATTTTGAGAGCATTTAAAATACAGGCGAGTTGCATTTGACATTTTAATAATGAAGCGCCAGCTATTTTGTAATATGAGCAGGGGAGTGAAACCAAGGGGAAACGTCGGTGCACAATTTCATATAAAATTAACTTGTTATTCGGTACGCACAGAAGAAGCTCCCACACCATCGCTCCTTTCATCCCCATCATCTGCAGACGTAGGCGGCAGGTTGCCATGGACACAAAACTCACGCATCATTTTTCTCTTGACGCCTACGGTTCAGTTAAGTTTACAGCAATTTTATATCAATTCGTAGCACAAGGAAAATTATTGTCGTACACGTAGCAGATATCTGCTTGCGTCACGCTTCCCGTTTCCTTCACGGTTGGCATTACACATTTAAATCCCTCGGATGGAAGAGAATATCTCGAAATGAAAGATATTACACGCATTCCTGGAACTACAGGATTCCGTCGAAGACGCGACTTAAAAAGAAAAACAGGGAAATACCTCAAGATTTCTTAATATTAGGGCAAACAGTCGAGAAGTAACTTTCTTTTACCAAGTTCTTACTTTTTCATCACCGGTAAAAGAAAGATAAAGTATTGTGATGAGTGAAATAAACACTCGCTTAAAAGTTTTTTAGCCAGTTATTTAACGACGCCGTATCGAATACTACGTTATTTAGTACAGTAATTCGGGAAATGACCAAGCGCTGTACTGTGATTGATATCATTTCAATCTTTCATTCGTGAGGTCCGCGGTTCGATCCCAATCCAATGGCTAGAATTGAAATCGCCATATACAGCAAGACGGCGTTGTCAAATCATTTCCTCGGTAGGGTGGGTTGGGGTAATTTGAGTACGAAAACAGCCTTCTTTAAGTTTAGAGACCCATAGCCTGTTACCATGACTATTTCGTTTTTATGACGTCATTCCATTTTCGACCAATGAAGTCTAATGAAATTTTGAATTCTAACCAATCACAGTCACACTTTGCGATAATTTCTGCAGCTAGATTTATCGCTATCAATTTATCGCATGGTCGTTCTTTTGTTTAGTCGTTGTCGCCAACTGTTTCCCCGTATATTGATGATCATGAATACATTAAGATACAACTACACGGTTAAACTTTTCTTTCAACTTTAAAGCAATGAATGCAAGATTGATATTTAATATTAATTAATACATTTACGCAGTGAAGACCACGTTCAAAACGGCGCACCATGTAGACACAAAATATTTATGCATCTTAATTGAACGTACCTATTAAACTTGATTCTATTCTTTCCAGATTGCACGCATACGCGATTGGAATATTGAACTGTGTAGATGCAGCTTTAGTTCCGTTACAAACTACAGCGAGAATGCGTTTGTCGAGCTATAAAAAATGTTTTCGTGTAGCACTCATTGTAACTAACGGTCGAAACAAGGCACAGCTGACATTGGTCCTGCTTCCACAGGTAGGCCTAACGTAACCTATAAAATTGTAGCCTATGACATATGTATTGAAATTAAACAATTAATAGACGTCCAAATTTATGTAACATCATCGCATAACAAACTCAAAGACATTACATAGTAATAATGTCTTTGATCAAACTGCCTTTCGTATGGCGTAATAAAATTCGTGTTTTAATTAGGCCTATCTATACAGAGATGGCTTCACTGTGTAGCAACATGTCTCACTGTGAATACATATGCATTGGTATATAGCTGTCCCCACTGTTACTGTTAAATTAAATTATGATTTCAACAGATAATGAAAATGTATTTGTTATAATAATAAGAGAAAAGTGCAGTACATGTAATTAACAATGTTAAACCTGTATTTCGCTTTTCGCAATTGGCATTACTGAATAATAACATCGAATTTCTTTATTGCAATAATCGATATTCATCTACGAGTATTTCAACTTCACAATGTCTGAATAGGTTAAGTATTCGTTAATATACAATTATTAACATTTTGTGATCGAATTTTAGGGATATGGCAGATCTCAGACCTCTCGTGACATTACTACAGATAAAATTTTCCTGTCAGTTTTTTATATCTTATCACTGTGACCTTCTAGAATGTATCTATTGCATTTTCAAGTATGTTGGCTTCTAATCACAATAATAACCCTAAATTTAACAACACTCAAATTACACCAAGGATAGGGAAATTTGGGTAAAGTGTGTATTACTGAAGTAAAACATGCTTTTAAAGTCCTTATAAAATCAAATTGTCCTAACCATAGGTTAGTGTATGTATCCTAGAACAGAATGTAGAGGTTAGGTAGGCATTTAAAATTTTTAATTAGACTTAACAAGTTAAAAAAAATTTCAGTCAATACTTAAGTTGTTGATAAGGCTTATTTTGCAAATTTAAAATATTTCTCACTAAAATCAAGGACAGAAAACAGTTCGGATATTTGTCATTCACCAATCCATAATTTGTGTAAATGGCGTAATCTGGAACGAAAACTTAGTTACCAATTTTAACCTAGAATTACACCAGAATTACCTATTTTTGTAAATTATAATTCACTAACAAACTATTAATGATATAAGTTATTGTTAAATTTATTAAAACATGGTCTAAACATGTGTAATATCCTAGGTCATATGAGGGGTTCACAACCAGAGTGGACCAAGTCCATCTGGAATAGTTCTGAGATATTGAGTCTTGAAGTTCCTGGCTCACGCTTAGCAACCTTCACCTTCCATAGGAAATCCTGCGCTCTGTGCAGTAACAAAAGAGTTATGGACTTTGTTTGTTATGGCAATGAATAAATCTAAGTTTTCTTCATCCGAGATTGTATTAATCCACAAACTGATCACTGGTGGACTTGATCACTCTGGTTGTGAGCCCCTCATATATGTAACAGATAACTCATCCCTATGTTAAAATCGGCAGCACTTTGAAGAGAACAACCGCCAGGATCGCTACCCGTCCGCCGTAAACGAACACGAGATGGCAGTACAGTCGCTAATGCAATTCAAATGGGAATTATGACGTGACTCCTTATGTAACAACTAGATGGCAGCGTAGTAAACCTGACAAAAGTTGTTAACGTCAAAGCCTATAAGGCCGGCCTATCTGGGTATATATGATCTAGGGTAATATATGAAGAGTCCACTGCAAGAATGATGGATGTCATTTTCTTGTCGAAAATGAACCAAGACTGTCAATGCATAGCTTAAGACATATAGAATGTACATAGAGAGTTATATGGCATTAACACTGATAGTCATTGTCCAGTAATGATCGGAAAATCACAGTTAAGCTTTGAGCGCTAAGCATTTCAAACTTTCAATTGCTTCTCCTGCAAAATGTATTCCAAATGACATCCATCATTCTTGCAGTGGACCCTTCTTATAGATACTGAATTAAAATTTGGAGCGAGTCTTGATGGGAGTCTATCTATATGTAGGCAACAATTTCGCACGAATGTCACAAGTAGCATATACACAGGCACTTGTTTACTGCACATGCGCAGTGTGATGTAAGCGAAACTTTTACAATAAGGGAGCTCCAAACTTTATTTCCATATTTGTACACAAGCATGAATTTGGTTACTGTATCGCAGCTGATGATGTGTCATTTCATTGGTAAATAAAAAAGTTTTTTTTTTCTACTAGGCGGTATCAGTGTGATCAGCACAAATTTTTAACACTCCATGACAGTTTTTTTTATTGGGTTATTTTACGACGCTGTATCAACATCTAGGTTATTTAGCGTCTGAATGATATGAAGGTGATAATGCCGGTGAAATGAGTGCGGGGGTCCAGCACCGAAAGTTACCCAGCATTTGCTCGTATTGGGTTGAGGGAAAACCCCGGAAAAAACCTCAACCAGGTAACTTGCCCCAACCGGGATTCGAACCCGGGCCACCTGGTTTCGCGGCCAGACGCGCTGACCGTTACTCCACAGGTGTGGACTCCATGATAGTCAATTCTGAAATAGATAATATATGAATCGTTTACTGTAAAACTACCACAACCGACATTTACAAAATGCGTTTTTTGTGGATTTTGATTGCCAGCATGAATATACATATTTTGATATAAAAGCCCTATGTCTACCATGACTGTAACATAAGAAATAGTCATTTATTGTAAAAATCCCACAACTAGCATCACATATGGTGTTTTTCAAATAAACTAGTAGAAGGTGAATGAGTTTTTTCACTGCAATGATTGAAAAGGTAAAGTTCTTTATAAAGAGTTCATTAACATCATTGTACCGGCAGAAATATACACCATTCGAATTCCTGAAGAAAGTGTTTGTGGTGAAAATTTACCGTTTGAACTGCCAACAGACCTAGCTTATAACAGCTCGACGCTACCAATCATTGTTAAAAAAATGGAGGACCTTAAAAAAAATCTGCAGTACATTCTACATTGCAGTGAAAGGATTCTACACAAACTGTACACATGGCCTACCACCAACAAAGATAGTAATGACAGTGGAAGCGATGACTAAAAAAATAACAAGTCCTGATATTAGAAAAAAACTTCAATTTTTTTTATTTTATATGTAGTTCTTTCATAGATTATAGAGTTTGTTCATACTTAATTTCATTCACTCTAATACTTGGAAAGGGGCAATGATTTGCTCAATTTCAGTTTGTTTGTTGGAAAAATTCCACAACATCCTAATTGATTTAATTTTTTTGGGACTTTATATGTATTATAAAACACAACTAATGGTGAATAAACCTCATGTTTAGTAACTAATATCACTTGTTAAATACAATTTGACAATTAAAATAAAATTAATGAAACTAAACAGTTTTTATTGGTTTCCCAAAAGTTTTGTTTCTGTCACTAGTGGGGTTTTAGAAGTAAACAATTCATATATTAATTTGACATATATTTGAAGATTAGATAAAGTTTTATTCACCAAATCGTAACTTATAACTAAATTACTAACAAACTATTAATGATTTATTAGTCATCATCATCATCATCATCAACACGGCATGGGCCTATCGACCCGTTCCGTCCCCAATTAGAACTGTTGCCTCCATCGAAGTCTCGGACGACCTACATCTCTCCTGCCTTCTGGACAATATTGGAAAGCTATCTTTGGGAAACGCTCTTCCTCCATCCTATCTAGAGTCGACGGCAGTTCGGAAGGCGGTCGGCTGCTATATGCGCCATAACATTCCTGGCATATGACGTCACAAGCTTGTATTGTAGAACCAATCGGAATCAGTAAGTAACAAGCGCTTACCGAGTTCGTTTGTTCACTTGTGAGTGTTTCAATATATTGAATAAGTAAAACTAACATAATACTATGCGTGTAAAGTAAATAAATGGAATGAGAGAGAGTAAAAAGACGGGTACTGCACAGGTAGACGCGGGAAATAGTGTTTAAAGTGTGTAATTATTTTATAAACGTTGACGAGCAGAACGCTACCGGCCATCATGGTGTTGGCTGCAACGTTGGCAACGCGCAAGAAACGACTGCAGAAGCATATCGTATGGATTTGCGAACCGTGCAAAGAATTGTTAGTGAAGGAAACAGGATTTGTTTGGTGTCATGCTTACAGTAATCAACATCAAATGCTATTATTATCTTTTGAGAAATTAAATTTTCTTCAGCCCTATTTGTAACTGTATGGCGCGTGTACTATGATATGGCAATGTACGCTCCCTCGCTCACTCTATCTGTCTCTCTCGGCGCTAACTCTAGCAGACGACCGCCTTCCGAAATACCGTCGACTCTTGGTGGTGCATGATTTATTATTATTTAACAATTTTACTAATAAATAAATAATAATGATTTGTTAGTAAAGTTGTTAAATAATAATAGGGAATGTTCACACATTGTGCATTTACTTTTTTTCTTTCAACATGAGGAATATGGGCAAATAAAATCTTTCAACTTATCGTGTTTCCAATTGACGATCTCTCCTTTATAGTTGCAAATGGGACTAAATATGTTTGAATGACAACGGCACAGAATCTCTCAGAACTCGTTTGCTATGTTCCCTATAAACATGACACGTTGTATTTATACCAATGGAAACATACCAAAGAAAATCCCTTTCCGAACGTTTATTAGCCTGAAGCGAACCGATGACCTTTCGAGCACGAAATACTTCCATAAATCTACAAAGCGTCGCGTCGTTCGATATAAGATAAATGTGCTACGCACGTACGGCGCAACGCACCTGAAAAGCAATGTGCTAAAAAAAATACATCTCGACTTGAATTTACGGCACGTCTCCTATAAAAAGCAGACGGAGGAACGTGCCGGTATGTTCGAGATATGAACCCACGCCACCAGTTTACCTTGACTCACGATTCTGCATACAGACCTGAAGTATTTCCGTCATTTCCCCTACCTTTATACTCTACAAAGTATAGGACTACGACAATAATTTTGTTTTTGTATTCCTCACAGGTGGTGGGTAAAAGTTCAGCACTGCAATGCAATCTTAAAGCTACAAAGTGATTAAAAAAGGACGGTGAAAAAAATAAATACCTGTAGCGAGGATGGCAAAAACCTGTCATACAATGAAATGAAGGAACAGCTCTTAAGGTGAGATCACAGGTCAAATTTTGCAAAAATCTTTTTTTGTCCCAAAAAATGACGGGCAGGGCACAGTTGCGCCCCACGGTCAGGTAAGATGCACCAGATAAAAAAGGGTCCCTGTCTTGTGGGCATAGTTGCGCCCCGTTCCCATCAGGTAGAGAGAAGGAGCATGGCATAGTTGCGCCCCGATGAAATAGGTAGAGAAAAAGACATTACGGAAACTCGAGCCTCGTAATCAACTAAACTTATTGATTTTTTATTCGATTTAATATTCATTATCAATACCGAAAATGAACATCATAAAGTTGGCAGTACTTTATTAACTAATATTTCTAATATTTATGCAGTGATTATCAATAGTCTATCGTTAAAATGAACACCATGAAGTTCGCAGTACTTTATTAACTAATATTTCTAATGTTTATGCAGTGATTATCAATAGTCTATCGTTAAAAAGAACACCATGAAGTTGGCAGTACTTTATTAATTAATATATTCAAATGAGTGAGTGGAATATGGGGCGTTAGCAGTCTTGACATTTTATTAGTGATTTTCACACCGTCTGTGGCGTATAGTGAGGTTAATTTAAAATTAATGTTAAGTTTAGTGAAAAGGATAAAGAGTTAATAATTCACAATGGTTCTAAGTTTCAATTTTCGAAACCCTGTACCGTAGGTTAAGATATCGATGTACAAACAAAAAATGCAGTTCATTTATTGTGTGTGATCGATAAAAAAGTGTTATTTTAAATAGCAAAATTGATCATATGCTAGGCCTACCTGATTTCAACGCAGCTACCACTGTAATATTTTTAAGTAATTTATTTATTTTATGACAATCACTTTCGTGTGTACCTACTATGCCCATCGGGGCGCAACTATGCCATATCCATTCTGCTACCTGATTTCTTCGGGGCGCAACTATGCCATGTCCCTTCTGCTACCTGATTTCTTCGGGGCGCAATTATGCCATGCCTAGGCCTCCCAATTGACCCCGGGGCGCAACTATGCCATACCGCAAATGATTTGGACTTTTCTGCGTAATTTGTTGTACAAATACTTAAAATATCCTAATTGCAAGTGCTCTTAATTACATGATACGTAGCATGTGTCATCCCCCACTATTGCATATAAATATCTCTGAAACTAATCGGTATAAAAGATTGTAGTTTGGCGCATTTCGTACCTCAAGGTTTGTTTCATAAGCTGGTGGTATTGCTGATGACTGTAACGCCGAATTTTGTTGTGAATTTTCAAATCAAGTTTAGTGTTAAGAGTTCTTGAAAACTTGAGCTTTTCTTATGTTTACTTCGTTGTTCATTTTGTCGGAAGTTGAAAATTCGCATCTATTGAGAAAGAAGAAACAAAATTTAATAATAAAAAAAAGTCTAAAATTTTTACATTAAAATAAACGAATCATAAGACTGAAAGCAAAAAAAAAAAAAATGGTCTCTTAAACCAATTTATAGTAATTTAGCAATTACTTCTCATGAGAAAAACAGTCTTCCAATATATTGAACTTTATAATGAACAAGCCTTAGCCTTCAGTTTTACATAATAATAATTTTTAAACTATTTTAATTTTACAACTCTGGCACATTGCTTGCCATTTTAATATATTGTATAAATTATAACTACATGTACTGGAAGGTTTCTATCTGAATGTTATTTTAATACCATGTACGCCATTTAAACACTTTAAGCAAAATAAGCAAGGTTAAACTTTTTACTTATGTTTTATAAGTGTGTTTTATCTTTTTATTTTTCACCTACGTTCAAATGTACTTTTTTTAGTAGGTTATTTTACGACGCTTTATCAACATCTTAGGTTATTTAGCGTCTGAATGAGATGAATATGATAATGCCGGTGAAATGAGTCCGGGGTCCAACACCGAAAGTTACCCAGCATTTGCTCATATTGGGTTGAGGGAAAACCGCGGAAAAAACCTCAACCAATAACTTGCCCCGACCGGGAATCGAACCCGGGCCACCTGGTTTTCAAATGTACTTGTTTGTTAGTAAACTATTACCTGAAGATGACTTGAAAAGTAAGTCGAAAATATTCGTGATGTATATTAATATTTGTAACTTGATGTAACAGAATTTACTTCTGCCATCTTAACATGATAAGTGATTGACTGAAAATAAAAACTAATTATCTGATATTACTAATGCTAATAGTTTAATAGTGTGCAGATAACTTTCGAAAATTGTGTGGTCAGATATTTAACAAATATTTTAAACTGCCCAATAGGAAAGCTTAACTTCACCGCCATCGCGAGAGTGAATACCGATCTTGTTGGTTAGTGATAAGTCAGCACAATCGGTGAGTTTATCGTGATATCACAGTATTTTAAGAAGTTAATTTTGCAAATTCTGGCTTATTTCAGTACTAATCTAGCCTATTTTTGCATATGCAATTTTGGCATATTCTCGCATTTGTGTGGCGCATTTTCATTTCGATCCAATTTTTAATCTAGCTATTTTTTACACGAAAAAGCTCTTTTTTTTTTAACTCATCTATCATTTGAGGTTGAGTTGGCAACACTGTGTATATCCCGGGTGTTATGCGGAGTTAATCTCTTTCCAGCGATAAACACTGCTGTCTTGTCTGACTTTTTAATTATTTATCGCAAAAAATAGTTCTAAGAGCATTTTAAAATCACGGTTGTTTGTTTCCTTAGTCGGACACGTAAATCACTGGACAACCCTGCCGTAAGCCGATCACTCACATCTGTCGAATGCACGAGACTTACCTCCATGCCGCTGAAGAGAGGAAAGGGGAGGGGGGAAGAATGTCGATACGAGCGCAACACGCCGGACTTCAATTCTCGGGTGACGCGTTTTCTTGTTCTTTTTTTTTTTTTTTTTGCCATGTAATGTTAGCACTCCTAGAATCTTAAGTACAACTAGGCCAATGTCCAAAACACGTACAAGCCGGATCAGACAAAAAGCACAGCTTATCCGACATGACCAAAAAAATTTGATTTATACCATTATATATGTCTACTTCCAATGCATTATTAAGGTACAAGTAACACAGTTTCTAGACATTCCATTACTAAGGTTTGTGTCATTTATTTTCTCGTCATACGAAATATTATGAACACTGTACTGTAACGCTGAATCCTTTGTACTAAATAAAATGCGAAATCCTACTTCCATATCTACATCTTCATCTTCTAATTCCATGTCCACTGTATCTAAAGAAAATGACACTCCTTCATATTGTTCATTTAATTAATGGATTAATAATGTTATTTGTAATTATACTATGAAATGTTTAAATTAAATTATGATTTCAGCAGAAAATGAAAACATATTTGTTATACATAACAAGAGAAAAGCACAGTACATGTAATTAACATTTTTAAACCTGTATTTCGTTTTCTCAATTGGCATTACTGAATAACATTCAATTTCTTTATTGAAGTAATCGTTACTCATATATTTCGACTTCACAATGTCTGAATAGGTTAAGTATTAATAAATATACAATTGTTAACATTTTGTGAGCGAATTTTAGGGGTATATTATTTACGTTTTTATTTTATTCACGAAATAGTCCTAATAAATGTGACATTACTATAGATAAACCTGGTATGAGAAAACTCAATTATTAGCCTTTTGGAAGGGTCTATGTTATTGGATGTTAATCCTATAGCCATATCTATGACTTCAACATATACTATTTAAAAATAATAAAGTAACACAGCACAAAACATGTACTTCAAATCATTTCTATGAAAACAAAGAAAAGCTTCAGTTAATATTTCACCATAAAAGACTAGGATAATATTCAGAAATATAAAATAAATTTTTATTTAAAAAAATTTCAAGTGTTGCCTGTCTTCTGATAAAATCATATGAACATGAACATTGCCACTACTTCAAATGCACATAAACAAAAAATGGAGTGCTGTTAAGTGCAGAAGATAAGAAAAAGCATATCGAGTGTCTCAAATAACGTGTGAATCAACAAATTTAAAATGCACGAGTTCGATTTCCAACATACAATTGAGGGGGTCAGAAGCAAAGGGGTACAAGTGACATTTCTAAGAACGCGAATTAAGTGTATCCAGGGCATCCTAAACATCTCAAATTTTAGTGGTAAAGGGATATATCTTTTAACCATATCACACACTAAAATTTAAATAAAAAACTTTACGGAATTTACAAAACCTTAAGTACTTCCAACCACATTTTCTAAAAAATAACTTAAGTGCACTTATATCCCTTTGCTTCTGAACCACTCAATTGTATTTATCTTGTATCTTTACTATAGATTATTTTATTTCAAGGAGTGCAGTTCGGTGTTCAAATAAGCCACCGAACTGCACTCCTTGAAATAAAATAAGGTATAGATAACTGAGTATATCTTTTATTTCGCACATTACCTGTGGACGTTTTACATGAGAGAATTTTTGCACCCTCGTTGTACGCTAAACTTTATCGCTATGTTGACAACAGTAATGACGTATTTGGTGACGTATGTTAACGTCCGTAAAACTTCGGAAAGGATTATTATACATTTCCCACTCCTTTAACATTTATCATATCGTAGCTCCTAAAAACACTAACTTCGATGTGATCTGTTCAAAATAGACATTTACTCCTTCAAAAATTGGTAAGCGGTAAACTTTTGTTTTTCGTGTTAGTTGAGGGGGCGGGGGTCAAAGCGAAGAAATGTTGAGAAAGAATGGAAAATATAACGTCGCTACTAAAAATCTTTACTGTTTCCGAATTACGGCGAGTTAAACAAGTGTTTTCGCTTGGCGCAGTACTCACTAATCAATGTTGCTATACAAATTAGATTATTATGGAATTAAAGGTGTTGCACACGAATGATTTCACTCATATTTCATAGATAGGAAACAGAAAGTCGAAATCAATACAACTATGAAATCTACCTCGACATGGGGAACTATTAATAATGGAATTCCTCAAGGATCAATATTAGGTCCCCTACTTTTTCTAATGTTCATAAATGATCTTGCCCCCCTAATAAAAGATGTAGGTCATCCCATATTATTTGCAGATGACACAAGTATAGTAACAACAGCCAATAACTCCAACACATTCCAATCTTCAACAGAGGAAATTCTCTTCAAAATATGTGAATGGTTCTCAGTCAATAAATTGGTATTAAATTGTAACAAAACATAATTCAATTTAAATACTGTCCAAATTCAATCTCGCAAATTTCAAGGCAATAATTAACAATAGATCCCTATTAGAAACAACAACAACCAAATTTCTTGGCTTAAAAATCGATAATGTGTTAAATTGGAAAAATCATATTAAAAAATTACCCCCAAACTAAATTCAGCATGTATTGCTATTTGATCTATAAAAAAGATAGTTAAAAACAATATACTTTGCATACTCCGTAATGAGTTTTGAAATAATATTTTGGGGAAATTCCACAGATAGTAACAGTATATTCCTACTACAAAAAAAGAGTAATTATAATAATAGTAGGTGCCAAATCTAGAGAATCGTGTAGGATTATTTTCAAAAAACTATAAATAATGCCCATGGCTTGTCAGTATATTTTTTTCATTAATAATCTTCCTCGTATGTAGGCCTAATCGTGAAAACTTAGTAACTAATTCAACAGTTCGTAGCATAAATACACGCCAAAAAATTATTTTCATACTCCATCGGCAAGTCTATCGTGCTATCAAAAAGGAGTGCATTATATGGCAGTAAAAATCTTTAATAGCCTGCCTATCGATATAAAAAATGAAACTCAAAACATAAGATTATTTAGGGCCAAATTAAAGAAGTACCTAATTTCCCACGCCTTCTATTCTATAGGTGAATTCATGACATTCAATAACGCTTCATAAAATTGATACTAAAAACTTTGTGTTGTACTAGTAGACTACATTGTAAACCTCATCTGTATATATTTCATCTAGACTGTAACTATAAATTAAGACTTTATAATAGTATTAAGTTTTTTGACTTCTTCCATATTCTACGCAATGTACGAATACCATGGAATGTTAATAAATACAATACAATACAATCCTTTATCTGTTGAAATCTCATACAAAATTTATATCCTGAGCCTTCTTGTACACCGGCCTGAATAAATTATCCATCTTGAGCTGTTCTAAGTAGATGAATATCACCCACAGTGGTAAATCTCTAACGAGATATGTTTTAACACCGAATTAGGCCTACGCCAAACTTCATTCACGTCCACGTCATCCGGCTAGGGATAGCGGGTTCCGCTACTCAAGTAATGTCAGGTGACTGACTCTGATTGGCTCTTTTATCAATGACGTCAACATAGCGTTAACGTTTAGCGTACGGCGAGGGTTCGAAAACACTCCATTACTCACCCCAAGAACACGAAGTTCCGCTATTTCTGAATGTACGAGTATAATGATAGATCAGATCTTAAGTATGTGTCGAAAGGCCCTAATGTGCTTAACCCTTGAAAGTAGATTATAATGAGAAGTTGGTGTAATGGATACGACGAAAATTGGTGCAATTCCGTTCACACCACTGTGCACTATAACAAGTTGAAATATGATTACTCTATGTGGCCATAGACCGTACGTCCTAAGGGTGATAGAAACGACGGAAATTGGGCTTCTGCGGTCTGCTGGATTTAAGCAATATTTGCTTTATGGCCGGGAAGCTCTGGGGCATCAGAAAGTGTACTGATAGCAGTAGGAAATTACCACCAAAAGGGGAACGAATTCAGTAGCTTATTGAACAACGTCAATTGCAGTTAAGCTGTCATTCCTATCTTGTCAGTTAATACATTAAAATTAAGATTGAGAAAAATGACACAAAAACTGATTTGTAGGGTAGGGAAAGAAAGTACACAAGAAAGTTTAATTTTTTAATCGAAACTCCATATAAATTTACTTCAAACAAATCCAATAATTAGGACTGCACCATTTAGCACTAATTGTCACACTGATTTGAACAGTCACAGTTCACACATTCAACAACATGTTTTAAATTCTGGCAGACTTCCACTGCTCAATTCCTCTTTGTAATTGTCGTCCTTGTTCAATTTCTGCTCACACTGTTCCTGTTTAACATCCTCTTCCATATTCGTTACTCTCATAGTTTCTCTACATTATCATCTTCATCTCTCTCTTATCAATAATAACATTTAAATTCAAAATGTCCTCTTCTTCTTTTTCTTCTCGCTAAGTTAATTTTCGTCATCTTACTTTTCTACATGGACATCTTTCTCTCTTTCATTTCAACATCTTTTTCGTTTTCCTTTTCTTAATGACCTATGTTCATTCATATTTATCTTCTTGTTATAATAATCTTTTATTTTCAGCGCTCTCTTTGCCCTTTCATCTCTATCTTCTTTCCATAAAAATCTTCTTCCCTTCATTTTTTTCATCATCCTCTTTGAATTTTTATCTTTCTCTTCTTTACATAATCCTCTTTCTCATCACCCTCTTTGTCCTTCCATCTTCCTCTTCTTTTCATAATCATCATATTTTTCTTCATCTTATTTATACTTTCATCTTTCTCTTCTTTACATAATCATCTTCGTCTTCTTTTTCTTCATCGCCCTCTTTGTCTTTTCATCTTTCTCTTCTTTTCATAATCATCTTCGTCTTCTTTTTCATCACCCTCTTTGTTCTTTCATCTTTCTCTTCTCTCCATAATCATCACCATCATCTTCTATGTCCCTTCAACTTTCTCTTTTCATAATCTTCGTCTTCCTTTTCTTCTTCACTCTGTATCCCTTCATATTTCTCTTCTTTACACAATTATCATCAAATTTTTCAACACAATCTCCGTCCTTTCATCTTTCCCTTATTTTCATGATCATCTTCTGGTAGACCTTTTCATCTGTGCTTTCATGTTTCACTTATTTTCGTAATTACTTTCATCTTCTTATTCTTCATCGTTCCATTTCCCCTTTCATCAACTTACTCTCTGTTTCATCCTTTTATCATCCAGTCTGCTGTCAAAAATTCTGAAAGTTAGAATTTATAAAACAGTTATATTACCGGTTGTTCTGTATGGTTGTGAAACTTGGACACTCACTTTGAGAGAGGAACATAGGTTAAGGGTGTTTGAGAATAAGGTGCTTAGGAAAATATTTGGGGCTAAGAGGGATGAAGTTACAGGAGAATGGAGAACGTTACACAACACAGAACTGCACGCATTGTATTCTTCACCTGACATAATTAGGAACATGAAATCCAGACGTTTGAGATGAGCAGGGCATGTAGCACGTATGGGCGAATCCAGAAATGCATATAGAGTGTTAGTTGGGAGGCCGAGACGTAGATGGGAGGATAATATTAAGATGGATTTGAGGGAGGTGGGATACGACGATAGAGACTGGATTGATCTTGCTCAGGATAGGGACCAATGGCGGGCTTATGTGAGGGCGGCAGTGAACCTCCGGGTTCCTTAAAAGCCAGTAAGTAAGTAAGTAAGTAAGTAAGTAAGTAAGTAAGTAAGTACTCTCTGTTTCATCAACCTCATCTTCCTCGTCTTATTTCTGATCACTTTATTCTTCCTTTCATCAGATTACCCCTCTTTTCATCATCTTCATCTTATTCGTCTTCTTATTCTTCACCACCTTCTCTTTTTCTCTAGTATTTCTTGTGTTTTCACATGTATTTCTACGATGTTAGCAGTGTGTGGTACTAACTAATTTACGTTTGAGAGTAATTGCAATTAACATCTCGTTTCATTTCTATCATTTGCTGCATAATAGTCTCTCTTTATTATTATTATCATTATCACTATCATTATCATTATTATTATTATCATTATCATTATCATCATTATCAGCATCATCATTATTATTATTATTATCATTATTATTATTATTATCATTATTATTATTACCATTATTATCATTATTATTATTATTATTATTATTATTATTATTATTAGGTCTATTATTATTACTATTATTATTTTTTTACTCTTGTTATCAATGAGAAATATCAAACAATGTATTCCAAACCAACCTGTTATATACAAGATTGTCCCTCGTATTTCATGTAAGACAAGTTCACACAATCTAAGATCAATGTTACATAGCTAACATAAATGATATAGCACTCAGTTCATTTCCTGATCTTCGAACAAAAACGAACTCCAGTTAGTGATGTTTACATAACCTGGCAGTAGACGCTCTTGGTAACACACTGTAGCCCTATATAGTGTTTAGTGGGTACGAACATGGGCGCCAGTGCGTATAAATTTGTTTTACAAAGAAGTAGATTCCAGCGTGTAGGTCGATACGGAGTGAATCTGTATTTAAATTAAGTTTTGCCCTCTGCTTGCACAGCAAGAAGCTAAGAAAGTTCGCCATGAAATAGGAAGCGAATCCATGTTCCTTGCATGGTGGCAGCTACGCTTTATTATGGGGGAAAGTTGTACTCGTGCCACGTCATATTCTTGTGCGTGATTTAAGTGCTTATAAATTAACGACTAGCGCTTTTTTGCTTCTCTTTTTTTTTTCGGTGTACAATCTGCCATGTCGAGTTCGATGGAGGTGGTTCTCCTGGGAATAATCAGAAAACGTGATAAAATGTAGCGAGAATATTCGGCTAGCATGTAGGGGTTTTCAACTCGCCAGCGAATTCCATGGCCCATGTAATTTTGGTATCCTAGGGACATTTTCAACTGTTTTTTCGTTATATTATATTAGACATACATCCAAACTATTCTTCTTCTAGGTTCAAGTATTAGACCCAATGTTCTGTTCAGCTCTTAAGATTGATATTCCTCGCAAGTTTGTCAACTACACCAACAATTCTTTTATCATTCCAGGGGCTGTTTCTCAAACCTCATGGACTAGTAATACTAGTCTGCACAGTAATAAAATTAGTTTATTTTACAAGTCTGTGTTTCTAGAAACTACAAGGGTAAAGTAGTAGTTACCAGTTCACAGACTAGTTATTTTTTTATATGTGGTTTAGTGTTTACGATTCAAGTGATGAAGTTGTGAGAAGAGCTAAAAACTATATCGAGAAAGAACAATTTATTCCTTTATGGGAGCATTGTTTAAATATAATGAACGGTTTAGGTAAGAGTTGTTAAATATAGTAGGACCTAGAATAACTCTTCTCGGGTTCTCAGCCAGGTGAGTTAGAGATTTACTTCCAAGCTTTCGATGGCTAGTTCTGCCATCTTCTTCAGGGAATGAAGTGATGTGGGACCATGTCTAGCCGGTATATATGCAATATGGTCCCACGTCACTAAACTTATATTTACTTGCATTACTAAACTTATATATACAGGGTGCGTCAGAAAGAACGGATGGATTTCACATGGCAAGAAAATTGTAAAGATTCATGAAATCAAAAATTTATTGTTATCAACATATTCACCAATACATGCAGTTTATTTATGTAAAACAACATTATCCATATGATGTCCTTGGCTTTCAATACAGGCATCGAGGCGTTTTCTGATGTTCGCCATCACTTTCACAGTCATAGCTGGTGCAATTGCCACGATTTCTTCACGAATCGCTGTCTTCAGTTCGTCCAGTGTATGTGATCGATGTTTACAAACTTACGCCTTCAAATGGTCTCAAAGAAAGAAGTCGCAGGGCGCGAGATCTTACCGTAGCCTCGGACAATCTCAGTGCAATAGAATTTCGTCCAGGTGATTTCTTCTTTAATGTTGAACCTGTGATATGAAATGAAGCCTCCCACCGCAAAATTGTATTCCGAGTTGGAATCCTAGCGTGACATCCGATATCGAAATGAGTCCTGAGTGGCGATCACAGACTCTTCATTTTTCAAAAATGTCTCTACGATGAAAGCACGTTGTACACCAGACCAACACCATGTTCTCAACTGAAACTGCATTCTCTGGCTGACCCAACAGTCGTGGTCCCCCTCACTATATCTCTCTCCTCGTTGCGTATCGATAGTTTGAAATCCATCCGTTCTTTCTGACGCACCCTTTACTTTCATTTTTCATTTCAATTTCATCGGGAGATCTTCATTTCTCCATCCATGACTTGATTCACAAGTCTCAGCATTGAAAAACCTGGATTTTTCTTCAATACACAATACACTAGCCGGAATCCCGATTCATGGTTTTTTTTTTTTAATTTCAAAACATGTGGTTTCTTTAAAGGAGTTGCCAAGGCAATTCGTACTTTAACATACAGCTGACCCCAGCTACATACTGGGAAGAATGACCGGAAATGGAACGTAAAACAAGTATAGGAACATCATCTTGTGGAGAGTGAAGAGACACATATCTCTGTCTATGAGGCGGAACAAAGCTGGTGCCGGCGTACATGCTAATGATGTGACGGATATGTAGCCTACGTATTGGCTAGTCGATACTCTACGACGTTTCCAGGAGAAAAGGAAAGGCAGCCCTTTAACTTCAGAAGTAGTTGCAGTATAATGTAAAGTTATCGTTTGTAAGTGAATACGGCTTCAGCCGTGGTTGTTAGTTAACAGTTACTCACCAAAGGTCCCTAGTTCAATCCCTAGTATATATTTAAGAAATGTGATGAGATAAGCCAATCTCCAAAACCGTAATGTCGAAACCTTTCTTGTCCACACCTGTGGAGTAACGGTCAGCACGTCTGGCCGCGAAACCAGGTGGCCCGGGTTCGAATCCCGGTCGGGGCAAGTTACCTGGTTGAGGTTTTTTCCGGAGTTTTCCCTCAACCCAATATGAGCAAATGCTCGGTAACTTTCGGTGTTGGACCCCAGACTCATTTCACCGGCATTATCACCTTCATTTCATTCAGACGCTAAATAACCTAGATGTTGATACAGCGTCGTAAAATAACCCAATAAAATGAAAAATGAAACCTTTCTTGAATAGCCGAATCCCTGATGCTTTATTTCTAGTTTCTATTGTAAGATTAATCGATCAAAAATATTTAATCGAGTCGATTGAAATTGAAGACCTCCCTCGAATAAGGGTGTAACCAACAAATCTATAACACACGTTTCAGGAGAAAAGAAAATAACTTCAGGGGTATATTTCTTTAGGCTATATTTATTAGCAAAACTATTTGATTAATCAAGAATACAAGTTTATTCAGGTATTGGTTATATTATGGGAAGTGAAAGGACTTCTTATTGGCGCTAGGGGAACTTCATTTAAGTTAACCAAAACCATTCTCCTTTCTCTTGAATTTTCTAATGAGGACATTAACAAAATTTGTCTAATGGTATTGAGAGATTCATTATCCATTTTACACAATCACTTGTATAATATTATGTAATTTTGTTTTTATTTCATTTCATTACTCTTCAATGTACTTTCATCTCATGTTTCTCCGAAATCAAATTGTACTTTATTTTTAAATTTATCATTGTTCCGTATTCTCTCCGCAATCATATTGTATTTTTAATTTAACCTCTGCTTTGTATTCTGGATCCTAGTGGTCAGCCGTAGATTTCGGCCAGATGTCCCAAATTGTGGAATTTGTGTGTATAAATTAATGCTTCAAAATTACTTTTTCCACCGAAGTCAAATTTTTCATTAATTTGATGTTACACCCTTTTTCGAGGGAGGTCTTCAATTAATCGGTTCTACTAGATATTAATTATTATTTTTGTTAATGTAAGCTCAGAGTAAAAATTCCGACAATATTCATCCCTCAGAAAATTGCTTACTTCAAACACGATAATATCGTTATCTTGTAACTACAAAGTGCATAGCAGGTAATATAACAAATCTTTGCACAAACACTTCAGAAAGAGATTAAGATATAAGGACAATGACCTGGTCTATTCCTATTAAAAGTTGAAACACAATGCGAAATCCTTATTAAGTTTGTCAGCTCGTCTTCCTCGCATATGAAATATATACTTTCCTAGAATTCGCCCTCCTCATCCCTTAGCCATGGCTACACTGTGTGCAAGTGAGACAGTAACTATCTTTTTCTCTTTCTAAAATTTTGTAACCCGATTATAATAGGGGCCAGTCTGCTGTTCTGTTGCACTTTCTTTACTGAGTTTCTAGATGAAGCCTGTGTATTTAGTTTGCTAAAGAAAAACATCAGATTTCTATGGTCTGTGAAAAAAGTGAAAACTCCATTATGTCATTGGCCTATGAGAATTTGAGAAGTAAACTCGTGAAACGTTTGGATTTAAATTGGATTTAAATTGAGAAGTTCTTGACAGAAAAAATATTTCGTGTTTAGTGATGCCGGAAACATTGTTGGGAGATATTTTGGCTACAGCGTCTAGAATACAACTCTTAATAAATGGGTCCATCAGAGAAAGAATGCCACATCTTTGAAATTTTGAGGGACATATCATAGCTAACTGATAATACTTACTTACTGGCTTTTAAGGAACCCGGAGGTTCATTGCCGCCCTCACATAAGCCCGACATTGGTCCCCATCCTGAGCAAGATTAATCCAGTCTCTATCATCATATCTCATCTCCCTCAAATCCATTTTAATATTATCTTCCCATCTACGTCTCGGCCTCCCTAAAGGTCTTTTTCCTCCGGCCTCCCAACTAACACTCTATATGCATTTCTGGATTCGCCCATACGTGCTACATGCCCTGCCCATCTCAAACGTCTGGATTTAATGTTCCTAATTATGTCAGGTGAAGAATACAATGCGTGCAGTTCTGTGTTGTGTAACTTTCTCCATTCTCTTGTAACTTCATCCCTCTTAGCCCCAAATATTTTCCTAAGCACCTTACTCTCAAATACCCTTAACCTATGTTCCTCTCTCAAAGTGAGAGTCCAAGTTTCACAACCATATAGAACAACCGGTAATATAACTGTTTTATAAATTCTATCTTTCAGATTTTTTGACAGCAGACCGGATGATAAAAGTTTCTCAACCGAATAATAACAGGCATTTCCCATATTTATTCTGTGTTTAATTTCTTCCCGAGTATCATTTGTTACTGTTGCTCCCAGATATTTGAACTTCTCCACCTCTTCAAAAGATAAATCTCCAATTTTTATAGTTCCATTTCGTACAATATTCTCGTCACGAGACATAATCATATACTTTGTCTTTTCGGGATTTACTTCCAAACCTATCTCTTTACTTGCTTCCAGTAAAATTCCGTGTTTTCCCTAATCGTTTCTGGATAACTGATAATGCCATATAGATTTCATCAGATATTGTAGTCTGCAAACTAAGGAAAGTGCATATAAACTGTTATGAGATGATTAATATTTAAAAATTCATCACCATCATCCTTGCATGTATTGGGCCTAGTGGCCCGTTACGGTCTCTTGCCAACGCTTGAACGGTCTGCCCAAGGATCTCTTGCCCACAGGATGGTAACTTAAAATTTGGCGTGGAATTCTAGAACGAGGCATTCTGATGACATGTGATCTCCAGTTTTGTCTGTATTTCTGTAGGTATTCCGTAATCGGTTCAATCTGCAGTTCTTTCATAATGTCAAAATTTCTAATGTGATCCATTCTCGTGTATCCCGCTGTATGACGCATAAATCTCATTTCTGCCGCCGTTAATCTTTGTGAATCAATATTACGAATCATCCAAGCTTCACTACCAAAACAGAGCATAGATCTGGCCAATGTTTTATAAATGCTGGTGCGCGTGTGTTTTTGTACTAAGGTTGGTTTGAATATCTGATTAATTATCCCCATTTAATAATTTTCTCATTCAAATCCTTTTCTTCTTCATATGAAATTTGGTAACCGAGATAACATTTTTGACTTGTTCGATGATGCAAATTTTGCTACGGACTGGTTCCTTTCCTGAAAAAAGGCATCACTTTAGATTTGTCAGTTGAAATTTCCATATTGAAACTTTCTGCCATTTGATTAAAGTTGTAAACCAAACGTTGTAAATTATCTTCTGAAGTTGCCTTAACACAATATAATCAGCAAATAATAAGGTATCTATTTGGGACAAACGACTTATCGGTATACTTCCATGTGGTTTCAATCTCCATTCCTTAATAATGTGAAAATACAATTCGTTAAGTAACAGTTTGTGGTCACCTCGAATATTTTTTATAATTTTTTTTCGTGATATCTATCGTAATGTCTTTCTACGTTAGATTTTTTGGTGATTTTTTTTTTTTTTTGCATATTATGCACTATGTCTCCCCACATTTTTTTACTCAAAAATAAGTCTCCATTCTGAATTAAATTTACTGTATGTTCTCTTGCACATACCCCTGGCCTACGGCTTTCACTAGCCCCTATTACTAGACTAGCCCGTTCGTTTAGTATGTTCTTGTCTAATCTCTCGACGAGAGCTGCGGGTACACTGAGCTTTAAAGCGTGCGCTTGTGCCTATGGACATCAATTGACATGCCTGCCCTACACGAACACTTACACATACACTCACTCTACTATAAAATATACACATATAAACATCATGTACAGCAAGGCCCGGCGAAGTGGTGTGCAACTAGAAAATGGGTCACAGTCCTGTCATCTATCTGCAATATGCGGAACCCCAATCACGTACGTGAAGTGGATACACATTATATACACCAGGCATGTCAATTGATGCTCACAGGAGCAAGCGCACGCTTTAGAGCCCAGGAGAGCATGAGCGCTTTACAGCGGAAAGGAAAGAGACAGACTAAAGAGGTGGTATATGCCGCTTGGTCGAGCTATATTCAGGGATGGACAGCACTGATTCAATAGATAAAGGGAAGAGAACTTATTAAAACTGTATCCATGGTAATTTTTAGATTTCCCTGAGAAGTATAAGTGCATTACAAGAATGTAAGTTTTAATTTTAATGCTCATTTTTCACAAGTCTGATTTTTTTATTAAAAAAATATTTTCTCAACTTTTCGTATAGAAAAGTGAAATTTTCAGGTATAGGCCTATTTATTTAGTAGCCTTACAGAATTTTTTCGTAAATCTAATATACCGTATATAGTCTACGTATTATTGAAGATAGTGTATTGAAAATTTTGAAAATATTCGCATGGAAATTGTTTGTAAGGAAATGAATTAACAAAGCAACTATTGTTACATCATAAGCAAAAGATATGTGCCCATGTGTTGTAAAAATGTCAGCTCTACAGCTTCAGCACATTTCAAGAAAATAATTTAATATTCTGATGATAGGAAGTTGCTCACAAATATCACCTTAAAAGCATAATGCGATAAGAGTTTTGTTATGTAATATTAGTTACACTTAAAACAGATACAGTACCTAGGTAACTTTGCTTTGTACTGTAATATTGTTTTGATTAGTTTATTGATTACTTTTGTAAGGCTAAATATAATTCCAACTTATCATGTCATACTCAATCTCTTTCTTTGGAATATCACTTTCTTTATGAATGATGTGTTTGATCCACTTAATACAGTATAACATTATACTACTATGGAATTTAAGTGAATATTCCTTCTTAATTCTCTATTATGTTATTAAGATTTAAAACACAAGTGCAATATTAAGAAATTAGTGTTAGTACTTTTGTTTTACAGACAATATAGATAATATTAAACAGAAAGAAGCCATATAAAAATAACGACATAAAATTTCACGTTCCGTTTGAAGTTTGTGCACCACTGTTTTCTTAATCCAACAGGTTGCTTATTCATATACACAACCCTTCCTCTTTCCATACTTAGCGCTTGCTGCCCGCGCACGACGTCAAGGAGAGAAAAATGCGCTTGCTTTGACATCACTGATATACAGTTTTTTTTTCTTTCTCTGGTGATAGAACAAACATATGAATAGTTTTGAAACGTTAGATGTTATAATATCTATTACGAAGCAAAAGTCTTTTTTTTTTCTAACCAATATCTGATTAATTTAATAACAAAATTTCCTCTTTAGCAAGCAGACTCGGACATCGAATTCGAGACTTTCCTATAATCTCAAGAAAAAAAGGTTAGCACAATGCTGGCTTGTTTGGTTAGCTTTACAGACTGACTGCAGCGTCTGTCCCAGTGAGGGGGAGAGATTGTCTGGGTAGGCATGTGCCGGACACGTCACCGTCCGATAAATTAATTGGTACAGACACTTTTCCCGGGAGAGAAGTGGCCGCTGAATAAATCCCTTACTACTTCCAAGGTCTTCGCACGTCTTTAACGTAAAGTCTCGTTTTATAAAGACAATCTCTGCCGTTACCCTTATTTTCCTCTTTTCTTCATATTTTCTGCATTTCATCATTTTTTTACCCCTTCATTTTTTCTTTTCTCTCTCTTTTCGTTGTCATAATCTTCTCTCCCTTTATTTTCCTCTTTCTTTTATTTATTCTCTTTCTCCCTTCTGTTTTCCTTCTTTCCTCATCACTATTTTCTTTACTCACATTCTTCTTACCACTCATCTCTCCATTTTCCCCTCTTCCGCACATCTCAGGATTAAAAATCTTTAAAGTGAAATATTTGTTATTATTTTGATGATTATTATTATTATTATTATTATTATTATTATTATTATTATTATTATCATCATCATCAGCATCATTATCATTAGCAGCAGCATGTTTCACAATGTCCTAAGACAGTAGCAAAACTAGATTCATTCTACTACAGTCTTCGGACAGTTCACTAAATAAAATAGCCTACACATACCCTGCCCTTTCAAGTAGCATGATGCCGTGTCGTTTATGGATGTTTGATGGCTACCCTATCCAACCCTACTACTGCATAATATCATAAACATTGCTAAACTGAAGTGTACTGTACTTGTTTAGGAGTAAGGAACCTGTTGTAGAGTGATCCTGTAGTGCGCGTTACTTGTGTTTATGAGCAAGGTGTCTACTGAAGGACACATGCCGTACTGTATACCCCGTGCACACTTATATTCATTCCAATGTTATGGACTAGGAAAAAGGTTTTTAGTAATGGGCCAACATTTTTAAGATTATGTAGAAAATTAAAATACAGGGACATCATTTTATGTTTACTTCAATTTTTATTGTACCTGAGTTTTTTAATGTACTTCACTCCCAACCCTTCTACTAATGAAGTTCAACCGTCCTCCACACAAATCCAAGACCGCATATACAGTCATAGTAGCCTTACGGTCATAGTAAACAGTACGTTCCAAAAATACGTTCGCGTTTTCCAGCGACGAAAGAGCTTTCAATATTGAATCATTTTTGCACAGGTACTGTCGTCCATTTGCCTACGTCGTATCCCGGTTTTCCCCACCAGCTTTTATTCGCCAGCTAGTGGCTAGGCTGTCTTAGCTCTTTTCTGAGAACATTAATTTCTGTTAGTAATTAGACGTCTACGTAATATTATACAACTGTTTAAAATAAATTCAATAAAAGGGCCTCGTTAAGTAATTAACTGCCACGTGATTTCTTCACTTTCTACGATCCTGTAACAAAACCACTTGGACGGACAGCAGATAACATATATCGGTAATTTTATCTGTGCGGTCGGGCAGAAGTGAAGATTGAATTTATAGTACGTAAGGTACTCTTTTATAGAGTAGGTACAGAATTATTTCAACATGAGTTACTAGTACAAAGGACGAAACTGGTAATTGGAATTAGACGCAATAGTCTATAGTGCGATAATATGCAAGAAAAAAAGTCTGTATCGAAATGAACGGCCACCATTTTCAAAAATGTGTTTAAATATCCATATTATGATTATTTTTCAATTCTGCATAATGAATACGTTCGCATGGATAACTCAGTTCATGAGTAAAAACACTTATTGTTAATACTGTACTGTATTTTGATTAAACAAAAACATAATGGGAATTATCAATCTCAAAATTGCGATATTTCCTAGTTCACGTAAATGGATGAACTACTTTTCTTCCCTTACCTAGTAAAGTGATTTGTTTGTATTTTACGTCAGTATCATCGAACTGCAGTCGTAGAAGGGGGTAGCAAACGGTGTTTCCGGTTCTCGAGGGTTAATCCAAAGGTATAGCCAGGTTGATATTAAAAATGTTAGTAAAAATAAAATGATGTCCCTGTATCATAAACATTGCTAAACTGAAGTATATTGTACTTGTTTAGGAGTAAGGAACCTGTTGTGGAGTGATCCTGTAGTGTGTGTTACTTGTGTTTATGAGCAGGATGGTTACTGAAGGAAACTTGTCGTACTGTATAACCCGTGCACACTTATACTCATTCCAATGTTATGGACTAGGAAAACGGTTTTTAGTAATGAGCCAACATTTTTAAGAGTATGTAGAAAATTAAAATATAATCAAATAAAATTACCTCTTAACTTTGAAGAAAAAACTATACTTTTACAAAATTAACTTTCATCGTAAAAAACGTCATGATTCACATCACCAACTTCATCCAGACATGCCGCAGGTCATACGGTCCGTTTTGATCCCGATCCATCTCTTTGCCGGTTCATCAAACAATGATCTACATCTTTGAGGGTAACGCAGGAGCCTCTTTGACGTCTCTCACAGTCCATTCTGTTACCATGGTTTATTCAATTCTTTGTGTTCGCATGTAGTTGAAGACAGGTTCCATGTTTAGTTTTTTCATTAGACTACAGCGTCTCTTCTCTTGTGGTCCCATATGGTATAACCTGCAGCACGCCTCAGAAATCTCATTTCCGCTACTGTTAGGCGTGTTTCATCTTTTTCTTAACTGTCCAGGCTTCACGTCCGTAAGAGAAAATATTAGCCTAGAGAGAGTTCTGTGTAACTTCAATCTTGTCTGTTTTTGAACGTCAGAGGATTTCATTACTGAATTTAGACTCCATGAAGTTCTCCAAATTTAGTAATTTTCTTATTCGGGTAAGGTTCATTCAAAATGACAAGGAATAGCAAAGATAATTAAAACAGTTGATTATTTATTTCGATAATCATTTAAAATGGAACCAACACATTAATTACCTTTGTAATAAATTACGTAAAATAGTATACTATTTTGTTTTATTGAGGAATTACTTGTCAATAAGTTTATTACGTACAATATATTTAACTTTATTTCAATCGGTAATTATGCATGGAATTATAGGATGGGGTAGCTCATTTAAATCCAATTTTATTCCACTTTATTTATTACAGAAGAAAATAATTAAAATATGTCTTCATAAACCTATTGATTTTCCAACTCAAAATTTGTTTTTAGACTTTAATGTACTTAACGTAAGACAAATTTATTATATTCTATTAATAAAATTCATACATAAAAATCGAAATAATTTTGAATTGTATTCTCATAGTTATGAAACAAAAAGTATGAATTCTTTAAGATTGTTTGAACCAAAATGCAACACTGTTACAGTATTTAATTATAGTAGTAATTTAGGCCCAAGAATATACAACAAATTTATATTTAAATAGGTATCCTAATCTTGTCGATTCTAATAGTTCTAGTATTAAATTTATAAAGTTATGTATGGATTTTATAAAAATTGAAAAATTGTAAATTTAAATTTATATACTATAATTGCATAGTAGACATAAGACAAATTGTATTGTATACTTATTAATTTCAATTCAGGAATCCGCCCCTGAGCACGAGTTCTCCTCTTTCAGGGGAGAGCTACAGTTTTTTCTGTATATATTATATGTTATGTTATAACTATTAGCAAAATAATAAATAAATAAATAAATTTACAATATTTTGTTATTAAGACATGTGTCACTAGAGATAGTCTTTGCCATTAATTGCAAGCATTTTTTGAACTGAAATTTCCATCCAAATAACACCTCCTTATCACAAATTCCATTCACGATAAATAGAAACATACTAGCTAATGTTACAACGTTAAGTAACAGAGTAAAATAATTAAGATTGTGTAGAGAGAATAGCAAACCATCTTTTGAATTCAGCAATACAATCTGACAACCAGCACACAAACGTTGTATCTAACGTGAAATTAGGATTAATTTTATGCTCTCATGAAGTAATTAATAAATTAATCTACGGCTTTTGATCTGAGAATTCTGGATCTCAAATATATACTATATAAGGATTTAACATTGCTATTAAAAACGTTTGTACAGCTGTCAAAAAATGCTATTAAAAACGTTTGTACAGCTGTCAAAAAAAAAAAAAAAAAGTGGCCGCACTCGTGAAGATCTTAAAATATTCAAAACACCACCTATACGCTGACGACTTACAACTTTACATTCATTCCCGAACTTGTACAATCAATGACTCTGTGACCAGAATTAATGAAGATCTAGCATCTGTAGCTCAATGGGCGCAAAAATTTGGACTTAGACTAAACCCAGACAAATCACAAGCTATAATAATGGGCCACCAACGAGCATTAAACAAAATAGATCTAGCCACTGTATCAAATACAAAAATAAATAATACTACAATTACATATAGTAAGACAGTAAAAAATTTAGGGGTATATTTAGATTCAAATTTAAATTTTCAAAGTCAAGTGACCTACATATGTAAGAAAATTTTTTCCATAATTCACTCCCTCAAACACTTAACCAATGTTTTACCTCTCAGCCTTAAAAAGAACCTGATCCAAACTTTAGTGATGCCCCACTTCGATTATTGCGATTCTTTATTCACGAATCTAAATACTGATCTTGCCCATAGACTACAGCGTGTTCACAATATCTGCGTTCGTTTCGTTTGTAACATTAGAAAATTCGATCATGTAACACCGTCACTAGAATTGTTGTCTTGGAGTCCACTTAAAGAAAGAAGGTTCTTCAACTCTCTCTTATTACTATTTAAAATCATCCACACCTCCACACCCTCTTACCTAGCATCTCGTTTTGTTTACCTTTCACTACCTCGAACCCGGAACATGTACCTTCTCTCTATTCCTCTGCACAGAACATCCTTCTACTCATCATCTTTCAGCATATCTATTCCACGCCTCTGGAATTCTCTCCCTGACCACGTCAGAGACTGTCGGACAATATCAAAATTCAAATTTAAATTAAAAAATCACATTCTAGTTCGTGGAATTGTTTGTTGAACACATGTCAGGTTGCGCAACTTCACCTTAACCCATGACATATAGTAAATATTGTAACTATGCTGTTGTAAAATTGAAAATTAATATGTAATGTATTTATTATTACTATTATTATTATTATTATTATTATTATTATTATTATTATTATTATTACTATTGCTACTACTACTACCATTATTATTATTATTATTATTATTATTATTATTATTATTATTGTCAGTTATCAATAACATCATTGCTATCTCTGTTTTCTTTCTTTTCGTTGTATTAGCTCGATGAGAGCACTATAATGTACTTTTGACTCTGTTGACCCTCTATAGGGCTTTAACTTAAGTTGTATCATTTTCATCAGTGTTTGTATTTATTTTTTGTATTTATATGTGCTATCTGGTAGGATGGAAGAGAAGGCCTTATGGCCTTAATCCTGTCAGATTAAATAAATTATTATTATTATTATTATTATTATTATTATTATTATTATTATTATTATTATTATTATTATTATTATTATTGAATAGCGAATATTTTCTAAGTCCACTTAGGATAACAGTGATGTTACATGATGCATACGCTTAAAGAAGCAGTTTCGGAACTAAGGTGTTTAAGCAGGGACCATACACATCTGTGTCCCTAGAGGAGCGGTAGTGTGTTCGCTAAATGATTCGAAAGTTGTGAGTTCGAGCCTTGTTCAAATTATCATTTTATTTTGTTACCGTTCTTTAGCGATATAAATGATATTCAAGTTACCATTTATATTGTTACCTTTTTTTTAGCATTATAAATAATATTCAAGTTATCATTTATATTCTGTTACCTTTCTTTAACGTTATAAATAATGTTCAAGTTATCATTTGTATTGTTACCATCCTTTAGCGATATATATAATATTCAAGTTACTATTTATATTTGTTATCTTCCTTTAGCGTTACAAATAGTATTCAAGTTATCATTTATATTGTTATCTTTCTTTCAAGTTATCATTTGTATTCTGTTATCTTTCTTTAGCGATATAAATAATATTCAAGTTATCATTTGTATTCTGTTGTCGTTATTTTGCGATATAAATAATATTCAAGTTATCATTTATATTCTGTTATCGTTCTTCAGCGATATGAAACAATACAGTTACATAATACTAGTGTTCGTTCTTTCTCTTATATTATTACATTATACTGTCCTGTTACACAATAAAATGAAAAGGAGTAATCAGGATTTGAACCTGAGAAGTTGAGATCTAAATTCGAACGTTTTTCCGACTGAGGTACGGGGCACAAGTAAAGAAGCATATGCGGAAAAATTGGCCCAGTCCCCCTCCAAAACGTCCTGATGATTTGTGAAACTCGTTCAGGAGCCTGGGATGCAGTGATTGAGAACAGTTGCTATTTGAAAAGACTAGTTGATTTCATGCCCACTCGACTGCAAGATGTAATCGAGATGAGAGGAAGATCGACTAAATATTGAATCGTGGCTTTTTGTTTTTTAACTTTTAACTGTTTGAATTTTCTAAAGCAGACGCCAGTAAGTTTGTTTCGTTTATGCCACGAAATATATTTTTGTTGAGAGTATATTTCTTTCTTTCTTCCTTTCTTTCTATTTGCAGCCTTAATATCATAATAAATAATGATGAAATCATGCCATAACACATTAATTACTAAAAGAGTCATATAAGAGACAGGAGCAATTATATTTACTCTCTCCTAAAAACAAAATAACAATAATAATGATAATAATAATAATAATAATAATAATAATAATAATATAAAAATCTCTAAGTTATGTTTGAACGCACGGCCTCACGAATACCAACCGGAAACGCTACCATTACACTATCACAGTAACACGGAGAACACTTAATTATAACTGCAGATATCAGGCAACGTGGTCCAACAACATGTAACATCGCCTGTCTCCGAATTGTTGCGGAGATACTCGAAGGGAACTTAGTTCCTAGAGAGCGGCTACTTTTTCTTTTGACAGCTGTACAAGCACTACAGGAGCGCGTTATCATGACTGCCAGCGCATCCGAGACCAACCAGAAGTATTTCAAAGATTGCGTGATTCCCTAATACGTTGAGCAGAATGTATTACTATGCACCGTCTATAGCGATGTTGAACATATGTCCATAGCGCTTAAGGTATGAGTTCTAGGATCCATGTTTGTTAGACTTTTTTTCTTGTTTTGGTGGATATTACCTCTTCTCAAAATATGGAATACTTTTTTTTTAACAACCTGCATATGTATATTCTGAAACAGAAAACTAAAAATAACTAAATTGTTGATTGATGCACTTTTAAAATCATTCAATTTAATTATCAAACTCGGAGATTCCATAACAGCTTTTTATCCCTCCAAGTGTCGCTTCTTTATTGCTTCTCCCTGGTGCAGAGTAGAATATATCTTTGCCGTCCACAAATCAATCACAGGCACACAATTACCAATCACAGCGTCCGTCTTCGCTCGCCTTCCTGTCCCGCTTAATCATCCGGCATTACCGGCGCTAAACCCCAATCTTGGCCGTACTTGAGCGCAATCCCCTGCATTAGGAAAAACTAGCGAAGTCTGAGGACCATATTGCGTGTCTTGGCAATGCTTGGTGACTAGGCTGCGTCTGCGGGAAGGTGGGGCCGGAATTCCTTATGACGGGCCTGAATTAATACGAGCATTTCGTTTCATAACCCTGCAGCTTTCCGAGCTCTTTCACTGAGATGATTTATAAGTATGCAGTATTTACAGTCTGTATTTGAATAGCTGTTCCTATGTCTTGGCGATACAGTGCGAATATGGGCCAGTCATTGAGTTCTAGATTATTAATATGGTTTAGCATTTATCATTTTATCACGATCAGACGAATCCTAGGCAAGAGGACAAACAGAGATATTCAAATAAAGATGTAGGGGAGAAGTGAGTACAGTGAGACAGGGAGAACAGTAAGACATATTTTATTAGATGGTAAATTTTGATGTTGAAATGTTGGTAACAGTGGAGTTGTATGTTGCATGAGTAAAGTAACAGTATTTTCATACTCGATTTGATTCTACTTATAAAGGTGAGTGATGAAAAAATAATTCGTAATTTTTCACTCTAGAAGTAAAATTTTGGTTTGTGTTTAATGAAGGCTATATTGGATATACAAATGAAATAGAAATATGAATGTTTTGTTACCTAATACTATGGTATTTGACGTTATGTTTGGCAAAGTTTAGTATTTCTTGTTTTGATTTTGAAGTGATGGTGCCATTTTTTAACGAACTATGCGTAAAGGGAACAGTGAGACATGCCATTGAAGGGTACACTGAGACGTCCCACTGTTCCCATGTACCAATGATTTGCAAAAACAAACTGTAACAATATTACATTTACCGGTAACTAACATTAAAAATGAACATACTAGTAACCAATTTAGGAACTATAGCTTAAAATAATGCATACATTACATTTTAATGGTTTATTAATTAAAACTTATTCACAAAATTTAAGAAAATATTAAAAATAATAAAGAATTAAATTAAATTCTTATAACTATAAGTTTTGTTGTCACCAAAAATTAATTTTATTTCTTCGCAAAAGTTTGAAAAGTCATGGAAATTCATTTTTCGAAATGTTCCAGATGTTTCAATGGTTTCGAAGTCAGACATCAAAATGATTCTAAATAAGCCTACAGAACATGTCAAGATAAAGAGACAGCAAACGTTCATTTCTTTTTAAATAAATGTAAATCATTTCAATGCCCGTTAATAGACTGTGGTGTCTCACTGTACCCTCCTGAATGGGACAGTGAGACATTTGCATTTTTTTTTAAACACGCATTGTATATTATGTCCTTTATCTATTAACATTTCTGTTTATGTATTATTGTACTCCATGTTTTAATGTATATTTCTATTGCACTTGATTTTAAAAATACTTGAAATTTCACTTACATACATATGTCTTAATATTTTGTGTCTCACTGTACCCACTACACCCCTACACAGTTCCGTCGATATAGCAGAGAGTCAATGTTCACCTACTTAGATATAACACGCGGAGCAAGTCCCCTGCAATCGGCAAGCGGTAGAGCATGAAAGTTGAGAAATATTATGGACAAAAAAAATATCGATCATATGGGAATGAGTATTTCAGAGTTGTTAATTCATTATAAAAATATAAATAAATAAATAAATAAATCAGTAAATACATAAGTAAATAAGTAAATAAATGAATATATAAATAAGTAAATAGGTGATGAGTGAATAAATGAATAAATATATACAGGGTGTTAAGAAAAAAGTATCCAATATTTTAAGAGGTGCTAGTATGCATCAAAACAAGAAAATAATGTCTAATAAACATGAGTTCTACAACACATACTTTCTGAGATCTGTACACTTGTTCATAAGAGATGCTCAATGTCACGCCCATTCATGGCAATGCATTCCTCTGCCCTTTGGCGTAAGGAATCACACACTCTTTAAAATGTTTTGTTAATACGTTAAGAAGATAGTCCCGATAACGAGTCCCAGTTAATCTCTGTGGTAGCACGTATGGCCTTATTAATCTATCACCAAGAACGCCTGCCCATAAGTTGATTGAGAATCGGTGCTGATGCTTTGTTTCTTCAATTGAATTGCAATTTTCATCAGCCCACACATGCTGATTACGAAAATTCACAACACCATCTCTGCTTAACCCCCGCTCATATCTGGAACTTTCGTTTTCAGTATTCCTTGCAATATATCAGTAGGGACCGGATTTTTATGTAGTTACATATTATATCCCTTTCAACCTAACTATATATAAATAGCAAATCTTTGCGAATCTTGTAATTACCATTTATGTATTAGAATGTGATACTACATATTTTTACATATTTATCTCAGATTAGATATTATGGATTGGTATTACATAAATCTACATATTTAGGGGTTTTATTCATTTTTACTTCTCTAAAAGGAAAAAAAAAAAAAAGAAATTTTTGCTGGGGAAGTTTACAATTTGAAATACAGAGATTTAAAAAACCTTTTTACCTACCCAAAAAAAGGATATAATATTGTTCTGCATGAGAACAAGCCGTTCCCATGCAATTTATAACCTTACTCACCCTCTTCCTAATCTTTCCAGGGAAAACCCGTATCAAGTCTGACATGAGCCGCAATAAAGTAGCCGACTTTTGAAAAGAAGCTGGAATAAAGGAACAAACTGAAAAGATGTTGAAAGATTAAAATAAATAGCTCTTCAGGTTATTTCTTGACCTCTTTACTTCAAATTTAGTAGACCTATAAGGAAATGGCATTTTTCGAGCAATTAGAAAATATGGTCCTCGGCTCGAATAATCCTACCCTTCTGAATGAGACAGGAATGTCACTTTTCAAACAAGAGTTTGAGGTTTTAGTAGGTACTGTACTTTTTTCTTACAAGGAGCAGCTAAAATGCATATGCCCCACATCTCTTATTTTATCCTAATCCAGTAAAGCGAAACAGTGCTTGCAGTACTGCTGTGTCATTCATTTCACTCAGTTCTCTAGTTTTAGTACTTACAGTATAAAGTGCAAGTGAGTTTATCTACTGCTTTTAACTAACTAAAATGGCTCCTGTATCTTCAACCATAACGATAAAAATAAAATCACGGATTACGATGGACGAAGCTTTCACTACAGATGGAAAAATAGTAATGTTTCAAGTGTGCGGTAAAAAAGTCGGGTTCTCTATGAAATCACAACTGGAGAGTCTTACCTATCCTATACATGGCAGATATTGATATTAAATATTTTTATAATCTTACATATTTTTTACATATTCAGCTCATTTTTCTTACATAAATATGTACATATTTTACACCTTGATATTACATAAAAATCAGGTCCCTATATATCAGTATTCCATGCCAGAGGTGTCAACTACGGTATGATTATTTGGTAGTTGCTGTATTGTAGGACAGAAAAATGCATTGCCATAAATGCACCTCCTATGAAGAAGTATTCAGATCTCAGAAAGTATGTGTTGCAGGATCCATGTTTATTAGACATTATTTTCTTGTTTTGATGCATACTATCACCTCCTAAAATATTGGATACTTTTTTTTAACATCCTGTATATGTAAATAAACAAACGCATAAAACGGAACTATGTAAATATAATAAACAGATAAAAGAAAAAAATAAATATTACCTTAAACTCTCCAGCAATATCCTTAATGCCGTTTACTAGTCGTGGAATAATATTGACAGTACGTTGTCAAAAATACTTAGGCGTGAACGTTTTTCGACACGAAGCCTTACCGGTATGCGGGGGCTTGGTTTCTCCTCACAACAGACCACGTTGTAATGTTTTCTGTTTTGCATTCTACTATATCGGCGGAGCGGTGTAGGGTCATGGCGGTCCCTGTTCTGCTTTATGGATGAGTCATGGGCATTGACTAGAAAACAACAAAGCCATATACAGCGGCCGAGATGACATTCCTACGAGCAGTGAAGGCTGCAATATGTTATAGCATGTTAAAAATGGTTTAACGCTCATTTCCCGTAAATTACATTTTCAAGAACGGTTTCCTGATAACTAAACACTATCCAACATTCTGTGATGAAATTTTTTGTTTGTATTTATGTATGTCATATCTATTAAATGATGCAAAATCACTTCTCTATATTGGATAGATTTTTTTATAAAAAATAAATTAATTTAAGAAATGGTCAAATATCAGTAGGCCTATATTCCTTTATTCATCAAGGAATGTAGTTCAGTTTCAGCAAATAAAAGAAAAGAGAGAAAACATGACAAAGTTGAAAGGTGTATGAGTTATGAGGGAAACGCTTCATCACTGCACAGTGAACTACCACATTTTGGATTATGAAAAACATACAGAGTGATTCATGAGAAAAGGCAAAAAAAAAAATTAGGATACGATATCTTAGGCCATTTTGAGTAAAAAAGTTCATTTGAACATAGGTCCGTTTTCGAACGATGGTGGAGCTAGATGCATTTTTTTTTTTTTGGTAAAATGTCACGTCCTAATGTGAATCACACGTTACCACATGCTGCTGACGTAAGATGTGAGACAAGGTCGCGGATCGCAATGAATGACGTAACGTTGGAATCTGCATTGTGAGCGATGTGGATAAGATAAGTTCATTCACCTCACAAACAGGGTGGTGGGGCATTACATTATCGGAAGTGTTAAGTTGTTCTTTTCAAGATGCCTTATACATTTTCGACTGCAGAATACACCGATAAGTGTATGTTTATGGTTTGTGCGATGGAAGTTCCTTGAGTACCGTCGCTGAATATGAACGACGCTTCCCGAACAGAAGGGTACCATATCGAAGAGTATTTACTGTCTATGGGGTTGGATAAAAGACTGGGTATATCAAAGGAAGATGGAAACGAGAGAGGCGCTAATCGACCGTATTTTGGATGCTGCACGCCGCATAAAGAACAGCCACGAGCAACTCTCCCGAGCGATGAGCGATTTACGCCCGAGCGCAAAAGTGCATTGAAGCAGAAGGAGGTACCTTTGAAAATGTGCGAAAACATCGACCCCGACGTCTAGAATATTAGGTATGTATGCATACGCGAATATAAACTTTAAAATATTTGTCCGTTATCTGTCTCTAAATGCGAGTTAGTACAATGGAATCCCAGAAGTTTTTGTGAAATCAAAGAGCAATATCTCTATAACCGTTCGAAAACCGACCCATATTCATATGAACTTTTTGAGTCAGAATGACTTCATAATTCACATCCTAAATTTTTTTCCTTTCCTCGTCAATCACCCTGTATAAATAATTTTTTTATATTGTATTTTTTTTTCATATAGCAGAAGGACGGTGTTTTACATCTACTAATTTTCATTATTGTACAAGTTACAGTAATGGAGGGAAAAAAATGTTGAGTATTTCCAAAATTTTACTGCTGTAAGTCGTATCTAACCCCCTAAAGCAGACGTTCTCAACCTGGTGTTCGCGAGCACCATAGTGCTCTTTTAATGACATTTAGTGCTCTCGTCATGAGAGTAAAAAAGTGCTCGTGAGCACAAACGCTCCTGAAGTCCTTTTCCAAAATCTTGATAGTTCTGTCTTTAACTTACCCTTCATGTATGAGCCGGAAAAATAGTAGGCCTATTCCTACCATCCATTATCATATCTTACAGACCTGATAGGGCTTCTCGTATTTCATGGTTTCAATTCAGTGTTAGTTTAAAAGAGAAATCGAGATTATTCAAGAGAATAACACGGCTCTACGTGAATTGATAGATCTCCAGTTCTTCTCAGCTCTGAAATATTTGTTTTAAAAGGAGAAATCATAGTCCTTGGGAAGAGAAAGATACAAAAAGGCTCCAAATACTTCGCAGTGTTTCTCTAAAATGTCTGGCTATGTTCGAGACAACCTACCTATGCGTAAAAAAAAACTTTCTCATTTATGAAATACCTCAAGAACAAAGCACGATCACGATTAACTAATTCACATCTGCAGTACTGATTATGTGTAGCTACAAGCGACTTCTCCTTGGATATCACTGAAATTCTGAGTAATATTTAAGTTCAAGGATATCATTGTCCTGGTGAATGTTTCAAAATTTATTTATTTGCTTATTCATTATATTTATGTATTCATATAGGCCTATTAAACATATTCCATTTCATGGAGCTCGTGCAATTAATATTACACTTGAGCTGTGCTCACAATCTTCAAAGGCTGAGAATCCCTGTCTAAAAGCGTAACGCTTCAATGACGGAAGATCGTGGATTCGATTTCCGATTGGATTTTCTCCATTGATATAATCCTTCTGGCAGCACTACGACATTGAGGTTTATTCGATCTCGAACAGAAATAAGTATTAGGGCCATTTCTTTGGGGATAAAAGCGGCGGACAATGCCATTAATGCCGGCTTTCTATAAAGGTGGAAGCCATAACCTTCTGGGCCGATTTGGCCTGTATGGCTTTAACTTTTATACATTGTGAAGCAAATATAAGCACATTAAAGTACACACGCCATTAAAATCCTGGCCATGTTTATAATGTGATTAATGATTTGAGCATTTCTATTTTTTCTTGTCCTGTGACACACTATGGTAGGACTCCCGCATCGTTTTTTTAAGTAGGTTATTTTACGACGCTTTATCAACAGCTTAGGTTATTAGCGTCTGAATGAGTTGAAGGTGATAATGCCGGTGAAATGAATCCGGGGTCCAGCACCGAAAGTTACCCAACATTTGTTCATACATTCCTTAAACAGCATTCGAAAATTCCTTCCGCTATCACTCAAGAAAATACTAGTGGAAACACTAGTAATGCCCCACTTCGATTATTGTGATTTTCTACTGACTGACCTCAATGTCAACCAGTCGCAAAAATTACGTGTTCATAATTCTTGTGTTTGCTTCGTCTGCGATGTCCGTCGCGCTGACCACATTACCCCATCCTTCCAAACTCTAAACTGGCTACGGATTAACGAACGTAGAAATTTTCATTCTCTTGTTCTCCTTTTCCAAGTCCTTCACACTTCTACACCTACCTACCTTGCCTCCCGTTTCAGTTACCTGTCATCATATCACAATCTCTTCACACGCACGCAAAATAGCCGCATACTAGCCATACCAACACATAAGACATCATCGTATTCATCATCATACACAATCTCGCTCTCGCGCTTGTGGAATACCCTACCCAGTGACATCAGAGACTGTCGGAATTTAATAGCGTTCAAAAGCAAACTTATTAAGCATTTTCTTACTGCGTAGAGTAGGTTTAATTTTTACTTAGTTAATTAAAAAAAAATTCTCTCTTCTTAATTTTTACAATGAAGTGTCTAGCTTTTATTAGTCTGTTAATCTTTTAGTACTTTGATTTTTATTGTATGAGTAAATTCAATATTAATTGTTATTATAATTGTAATTGTATTCTTAATATTGTAGTTGTAATCCCCTGTTAGAGGGGAAGAGAAGGCCTGATGGCCTTATCTCTACCAGGTTAAATAAATAAATAAATGAATAAATAAATAAATAAATAAATAAAAATACACACGCCATTAAAATCCTGGCCATGTTTATAATGTGATTTATTATTTGAGCATTTCCATTTTTTCTTGTCCTGTGACACACTACGGTAGGACTCCCGCATAGTTTCTTTTTTTTAAGTAGGTTATTTTACGACGCTTTATCAACAGCTTAGATTATTTAGCGTCTGAATGAGATGAAGGTGATAATGCCGGTGAAATGAGTCCGGGGTCCAGCACCGAAAGTTACCCAGCACTTTCTCATATAATGGGTTGAGGGAAAACTCCGGAAAAAACCTCAACCAGGTAACTTGCCCTGAGCAGGAATCGAACCCGGGCCACGTGATTTCACGGCCAGACGCGCTAACCGTTACTCCACAGGTGTGGACTCCCGCATCGTAAGGTTAGCACGACATAGGAGTCCACTTACAATACTGGATGTCATACCTTTTATTAATCTGGATTCGAACCCGCTATCGTGGCGTTAAACCCCCGCATTAACCCTTGTGTACACTGCAGCCCGCAAATAATCGTATTATATGGTTTCTCTTTGTTCCCCGTTAAGCTTGAAATCCGTATGTCATACATAAATATGCACAACGTAACCCGTTTTGCGATGACATAATCAAACCGGGGGAGATAGTGGGTGCCGCCGTGAGCTCGTATAAGAGCAGCCTCGCTACAGAAATAGCAGCAGATGCATTCGCTCATTCAGATGTGGGCTACGTGCAACATGTACAGGAAGTCCGAAGCGGTCCTGTTTCCAGCTTTATGAGCTCCTGTAATTGCAATTTCGTATCTAACACGGTCCAGTGTCACTGCGATCCAGCATCAGGACACCAATTTTTGCAGTCACTACCACCAACCCCACCAGCATTATGAACATTTATCATTAAGGCCCGCACGCATTCTTTGGTTTTAGCCTATTTTATTTCTTTTACAGATTCTCTCTCATACAGTAGAACCCCGATTATCCGTCACCCAATTAACCGATTGCTGGATTATCCGTCTGTCATTCTCTGCTTTGTCCTTACACATTATGATCTACTGTTCGAGTGACCTGTTTAATTTCTCTGCAAAACGTTTCCCAGAAGTACCAAAAGAATACATGTTGTGCTAAGTATCGAAGAGATGTGCATATAATTGAGTGGTTTAGGAAAAGAGGAACTGTGGTTCATCTCACATCGGAATACGAGGTTGGAATTACAACTGTGCGAGATTTAATAAAAAACAAGGGCAAAGTGTATAAATTACTTAAATCTATAACATGAGACCTATACTTTTCCTATCTTTCCATAAAAATCCATCATAGAAAGTTTCCTTGACTCTTAGAAACCCGTCATTGACATTCATTCATTGTGTTCTGTCACTGCAAACCCAGCATTCTCCAGTTTTTCCTATTTTCTGCCTTCCTCTTAGTCTACGCATATGATACATATATCTTAATCTTGATACAGCGTCGTAAAATAACCAATCTATACTAATAATAAATCTGTAGCCGAAATTTTTCTGGTAATTTTCGATTTTCCAAAAATAATTGGTCCTAACATATACAATTAACCACCCTGAAACCGAAAAACGCTTTTTTGAAATTTTTGTTTGTATGTTTGTCTGTCTGTATGTTTGTTACCTTTTCACGCGATAATGGCTGAACGGATTTCGATGAAAATTGGAATATAAATTAAGTTCGTTGTAACTTAGATTTTAGGCTATAGGACATTCAAAGTACATTATTTAAAAGGGGGGTTATAAGGGGGCCTTAATTAAATAAATCGAAATATCTCGCTTATTATTGATTTTTGCGAAAAATGTTACATAACAAAAGTTTCTTTAAAAATAATTTCCGATAAGTTTTATTCCTTGAACAATTTTGATAGGACTGATATTTAATGAGATAAATGAGTTTTAAAATTAAAATAACTGCCATCTAAGGCCGTGTAAAGAATTAAAAAACAAATGACTTCGTCTATAAGGGGCCTTGGATAGCAACAATCGAAAGCTATGAAAGATAGCCTACAGATAATGTTTCTGTGTTTGTATGAAGTAATATCAGAAGCTAAATTAACCGATTTGTATAATTAATTATTAATTCACCATTGGAAAGTGTAGTTTCTCTAGATGGACATAATGCTATAATGTTATTACAGTAACTTCTGAGTGAATCGAGGAGAGGTAAGATTAAAATAGCTTCTTATGCACAGAAAACTTGATAGGCTATTCTGTACATTCGTTTCCTGTATTTCCTAAAATAATTTTTATGACCAAATGAGTGGTCTCTGAATCAAAATGTTCGCATTTTAATTTTTTTAATACAGTTTAAATTAAGTAACACATTAAACGATTTATCCTTCTATCAAACACGAATGTTCCCTGGATCAAATGTCCTATTTTAATTATGTAATTACTTTATATTTATTTCTAACGGGTGCAGCGGAGCGCACGGGTACGGCTAGTAAAATAAATAAATCCATATATCTTAATGTTATTTGATATCTTCTGCCCCGAAATCTTCTCTCGTTCACCATTCTTTTCAGTGAATCCTTCAGTAGGCAGTTTCTTCTCAGTCAGAGACCCAGCCAATGCCTTTTTTCTCTTCCTGATCAGTTTCAGCATTATTCCTTCTTTACCCACTCTTTCCCATAGAGCTATTATATTTAAAATATCTTATCCACTATCTAATGTGTTAAAACACATGCCCACGGAGAAAATTACGAAACTGCATTATGCAAAACTTAATTTATTAAAGTCTTCTATGGCACGGGTTATCCGATTTTTTCGATTAACCGTTCAGCCCACCCTCTTCATTACCACGGATAATCGAGGTTCTACTGTAAATTATAACTAGGGCTGGGATTTTGATGATCTATAAATCATAAAAAAGTCCTAAAAACAATGCATTTATGACCTAAACATCTATCAAAAATGCCCTTAAAAATGCCCTAAAAATTGATCTTACATTCTAAAATTGGCTTAGTAGGAAAAGGAGTTTTGTGCTACTTAAGGGGAGAGGATGGTATTTTTTTTAACTTTTTTCCTATTTGTGTAAAATATTAATTTTTTTGTATGTAGAGAGTTCATAGCTGCGACAACTCAACCAAATAAAAATATTCTGAAAAAAAGATTTTGTTCTGGGCCCAAATTTGAGAAAAATATACCCAATGCAGGATTGTACTGAAACCGATATATCTAAACCGTTTTAAACAATTTTTTCCAATGTATTTGCAGAAACATGTTCTACAAATTGTCTGTAACACAATTTTGATATTAGTCCCTACGTTTATAAATTAAACAATTAAAATTTAATAACAAATTTCTGATTTCCTTTCTTGCAAACAAACGGTCGTATTTTTTAAATGAAATCGGTTAACAAAATTCTGTTATAGAGAAATGTTTCCTAATAGTCTAAAGAATGTGTGTTCTAAATTTCATGCATGTATCTTTAATAGTTCAGAAATTATATCCATTTTTGTCTGGCAATGTAGCAAAAAAAATTAAGTTACTGGAAACCGATAAAGGCGGGCATGTGATTTAAAAATCCATAGCGCAGGAAGTTTAAAAATGAGGTCTCAACATCCGATAAGGGCACAAATACTCACAAAATGTTATGCAATGCATTCCACACATATCAAAGGGTATTTTAAAGAATTTTTTTTTTTTATTCTGAACATTTAATTTACCGGAAACAACAATACAAGTGGGCGAGTGATTTAAAAATCCATAACGCAGGGAGTTTAAAAATGGCGACTCAACATCCGATAAGGGCATAAATACCCACAAAATGTTATGCTATGCATTCCACACATATCACAGAGTATTTTAAAGATTTTTTTTTGAAAATTCACTCATTTTTCACCAAAAAAAATACCATCCTCTCCCCTTAATATTTACACTAGTAATTAAATTAAATTCTAGTGCCAACATTTAAATTTATTTAATTTTATATAATTTTTTCTAAGTGGTACACTTTAATTATTTTACCTGATGTAGTTTCCATATAGTCCATCACAAGGCCACTCTTATCCGGAATTAGCAAGTATAGAGGAGTCTATATTGAAGGGATGGTTGGACTGATCCATTACATGGGGTGTACTACGTTAAAAGGGCAATATTTGTGTACAAAAACGATTAAAATATTATACAAAATAATGGATATTAGCCACCGTCGGTTAAGGTGCTTTCCTGCCGCACCTCGGCGCTCGGGCGTGTTCGATTCCCGTTTGGGCTGATTATCTGGTTTTTTGCGAGGTTTTTTCCAACCGTAAGGCAAATGTCAGGTAAACTATGGCGAATCCTCGACCTCATCTTGCCAAATATCATATCACTATCACCAACTCCATCGACGCTAAAAGTCGACCTGGTTGGCGAGTTGGTATAGCGCTGGCCTTCTATGCCCAGGGTTGCGGGTTCGATCCCGGGCGAGGCCGATGGCATTTAAGTGTGCTTAAATGCGACAGGCTAATGTCTGTAGATTTACTGGCATGTAAAAAAAGAACTGCTGCGGGACAAAATTTCGGCACATCCGGCGACGCTGGTATAACCTCGGCAGTTGCGAGCGTCGTTAAATAAAACAATAACATCGACGCTAAATAACCTCGTAGTTGGTACAGTGTCGTTAAATAACTAAGTAAAAAATAAAGGATATTAATGGACAAAATATGTAGACAAAATATCAAAGGAAACAAACATTATTTTATATTAATAAAGGGGATTTGTGGCCAAAATTAAAGAAAATGCCTCAAAAATGTCCGAATAACACAAAAGATGCCCTTAAAAGCGGCTATGTTTCTGGCTTACTAGAAAAAAGATGCAATTTCATCAATATCCTAGCCCTAATTATAACTAATGGCGGTTTTGGAACAAAATTTTAGTTAGAGTGCGTTGTCACAAGAAATTAATCTAATTTTCAAAGTAAAGGCCATTAGATTCTACGGTATTGATCCACCTTCCAGCGAGGTTTGTTACTCCAAGACGGTGCAATTTCTTCATTTCATCATAAGAATTCGGTGATAGAGGACTTAGAGCAGTATCATAACCTGAAATGATATAAATCATTGCTCTTGGCGGAAGGTTTTAGCAATAATATCCACGACTACACAGGCTGGCTGTGAAAATGATTGCTATGTTTGGCTCAACATTAATATTTGTGAGCAACTGTTTTCTATAATCAACTTTAATAAAGGCAGACATCGAACATCTGTAACTGATGTTTCATTACTATCAGTAGGCTACTGTTCCTTTCAGCTGCCAACAGCATAAAACCTCGTTTTGATGAACTGATAAATAAAAATATAACAAAATGATATTGTACATTTAAGTAGCTATAGAATGTATATTATTTCTGTAAAATAAATATTTCTTTATTAATTAATAATAGTCCAAGATAGTTTTGCAAACACTGAACGGGAATTCATTTCATAAGCACTCGTAATAGTACTTCCTTTTGTGTATATTTTGTACGAGATTACCCCTTCTTCCAATCCACCCTTATACAGAGCGCAGCTAATATCTGCATTCCGCTCATGGGCTGTGAGGCGGCTCGGAGAGCGCAAATCTTGTGCAGGCCTGGTCTAATCCGTTTGGGTAAGGATAATAATAATTTATTATTATAAAGCTATTCTGATAGCAGGAAAAATTTCTTGCTGGTTATATTATGATTAAAAGATGGGAGCTTCCATATATGATAATCAAAAATACATACTCTGAAAGTAGAAATAAAAATCGTAGATGATTAAAATGGCTACTACAAGTCAACAGCGGGCACAATGTGTTCTTTGGTATGCTCAATGTGAAAGTGTTAAAAGAGTTCAAAGGGAATTTCGACGTGAGTATGGTGTGCGTAATGTACAGTAGTGGCAAAAAAAAACCGGACCGACCCTTGTAGCCGATTTCTGAGCCTTGTTCACTCCAGAGCACGATAGACGGGTAACTAAGACTTTCGTGGTTCGAATCCTGCCTGGGAAGGGAACTTTTTTTTTGTTCCTGATTCAAATTTATTCCCAATACTTTTCGATTGCTGGTAAAATTTATGTTCTGGGAATAATAACTTAATTAAGTAGTAAAATATCGCTGCAATCGAAAAGCATTGGGAATAAATTTGAAAAAGGAACAGAAAAAAAGTTTCCTTCCCAGGCAGGATTCGAACCACGAAAGTCTTAGTTACCAGTCTATCGTGCTCTGGAATGAACAAGGCTCTGAAATCAGCTACAAGGGTCGGTCCGGTTTTTCTTTTGCCACTACTGTACATTAAATTTCCAGGACGATGGATTCAGAGGAATGGACCAGTTACGTGACCGGCAAGAGCACACGATCTCACATCTTATGATTTTTTTGTTATTCGCTCATCTAAAGAGTATGGCGTAAGCTGGAAAACATCCTGCTCGAGATCATATTTCGTGGCAATCAAATGTGGGGTTCGGAACTTTCTTCTCTTCTTCCAAAATCAATTCATAATGGTGGACATTTTGAAAACCTGCAATTATACAACAAACTGCGGCAATAAACATTTACGTGGTTATGAATGGCATCTTCTCTCTGTAATATCTCTGTAACTAAGCCGTACAGACAATTAGTTCAAACAACATTTTTGTTTGTTCTTAAATGTATAACACGATGCACATGTTTGACGTACACTATAACGGGACATCCTGTATATATTTCTGAACCAATGCTAGATATTCACAAGTTGTTATAGTCTCTAGTCGTGTCATACAAGAAAAGGGATCACTAACTCAGACATTACGACAGTGAGGTAAATCTTACTTCCATGCTTGGAATCGAACCCGGGACCTGCTCGATTTAGACAGAAACTCTGTTACTTTGACAATCGTGAAAACGCTGCGTGTTATTTCAAAATATCTAAGTATAGCGAAAAAAAAAGTGACCGTAAGAGAGAAAAAGATCTCCTTCCTGCATTAGAGTGTCTGCCCTCAAGTTGTCAACTTGTCAACTTGAGCAGAGTAGTGGGTGGGATCGATACGATGGTGATGAAACTTCGGTTTCCATGGCAAAAAAGAAAGAATTACATTCTGAACAGTTGAATACTAATCAACTACTCAAAGATGAGAAGAAGGATGCTTGGAAATTGCATTCAGCGATATCTCAGACGAGAGGAGACAAGTTTAGCCTTGGCTGCTTGATATCAGGGCCTTTATTCGCCGTTTATCGCAAGAAGTTATTTTCAATAAGCTCACGTGCGATCAGACAATGGATGAGACAGTCCACATTAACATACCGCCTCCTTTGAGTTTCTCTGAATCAGCATTAATGCAAATCAAATTATTGTTTTTATCTCCCATAACAAGACAGCCACGTACCAAAGGCTACATTTTAATTAGCAGTGTGAGATTTTCAACTGTAAGTACCTCAGGTCAAGGATGTCTGTGTAGCTTCGTTCCTTGTTTGTGATATGCAGAGACATAGCAAAGGAGATGACATTTTAATGAAACTCGTATAAATGTGTAGGCCTAGGGTTTGAAGAGGAAACTAAAACATCTAGAATTATGGATTTATTAATTTGTCCTACAGAATAATATCTGTAATATTGACAATATTAAAGGAGCAGTGCTTCTCACAGCCAGCAGTGCATATAACTGCGGAATCCCGGCCAAAAAAGTCACTCAGCTGAGTGCGCCCCTAGTATAATGGCAGTTGACATTGGACATAAACGTCAACATATATGCCTAACTTGGAGTAAGGCCACAAAGGGAAACATTGAAGGTGAAGAATTCGATCCGGTGCTGTGGATTGAATTCGGCGTAGCTCAGTGGTCAGAGCACTTCGTGCGTAGAACCAAGGACCCGGGTTCGATCCCCGGCGCCGAAGCGAATTTTTCTCCTCTAATATTAAAACATCTGGGCTACAGACGTAGGCAGTTATTTCTCAAAAAAAAAAAATAATAATAATATCGCCGTCCTTAGGTTTCGTGCCAACGCACCAGTTGAAGCTTATACAAAAAGGAAATACAGTACACTAAAACTTCGTTAATCCGGACTAATTGGGAGGATAAGTTGACCGGTTTAAGGAAATTCCAGATTAAATTAAATAACCTAAAATAACAGTACAAAGTGTAATTAAACTCCGTTTATAACAACAAAACACGTTTATTATGGTGTATTTAAAGGACACAGGCCTAAATACACTCTTTTTACCTCTTATAAGGGGTCGTTCAAAAAGCGCCGGATTTGAACCGCTTGGTATTTTTTGTTTGTCGGTTGTCGACATTGTTTCATTTCATTTCGACATCCATAAACATTCCGATTGTTGCTTCAGTCTGAATTTCTCGCATTTCGTCATTGTGTGTCTAGCCTTACATTGTCTAGGCTGCCGCGCGACCGCCAATTCGTGAAAATTCCTCCCTTCCAAAAAATTTTTTCTATTATTCACTCATTAAAGCGACTGAAGCACTTTCTTCCTGATAAATTAAAATTAACCCTTGTACAAACACTCGTGATGCCACACTTCGACTACTGCGATGTTATATCAAGTAACCTAAATGCAAATTTGAGCAGCAGGCTACAACGTGTGCATAATGCGTGCGTCCGTTATATTTGTAATATTCGTAAGTATGACCATGTTTCCCCGTCTTTCCAAACTCTGTCTTGGCTAAGGCTAAGAGATCGACGAGTCCTGCATTCTCTTGTTCAATTATTTCAAATTCTGCGCACCGCTATCCCAATCTATTTGGCTTCTTGTTTTCAAAATTTATCCGCATATCATCAGCTACGTACAAGATCTCATCATAACAATTTACTCATTATACCCTACCACAAGACATCTTTATATTCTTCATCGTATACAATTTAAGTTGCTAGAAATTGGAACTCCTACCAAGTGATGTAAGGGGTTGTTGAACAATAACTTCATTTAGGTCAAAATTACATAAATTTTTACTTAACAAATTAATTGCTGATTAATATTTATTACATATAATGAAACTAACATCTGTCCATTCTTATTATTATCATTAATTTCTATAAATAGATTCACAAAACCTCTAATGGCAATTACATTAATATTCTCATTATAGAAATATATTTTAGATTTATATATATTTTTTTTTTCTCTCTGTAACATAGTTCTAGTAAGCTTATATTAAATTAATTTGCATCATTTTACTAGCTATCTCAAATCTTAAATTAATTATAATTGATTGAATTAAATTAACTTATAAATTAAGTTACTACTTTACCTTATAGGTTTATCTAAATTTAAATAAATATGTAGTCTACTAGTCGTTAAAACTTAACTGAAGAATATTGCTGGAGAACCTTTTAAGTGTAGTGTAAATATTCGTAATTTAAATATGCATTGTACTGATTAAGGCTGGTTGAGTGGAAAAGAAGGCCTTATGGCCTTAACTCTGCCAGCGAAAATAAAACATTATTTTTATTATTATTATTATTTTTATTATTATTATTATTATTATTATTATTATTATTATTATTATTATTATTATGATTATTATTATTATCGCTAGATGACATAATTCGTTTCAATTCAACGTCACGTTGGATATATTTATCCTTCTTCTGTCCATCACCATTTACTTCGTTATTAAGGCAAACGTCAGCAGTGGCAATCAACATTTCTTTCCACATACCCTGAAAACTCGGTACATCTTCGCTGTGCTAGAACTCCTGGGAGTAGTCATCTTGTATGCACTAACAGTATCGGTTGCTATAGTAATCTATCGTTTACTACCCGTTGCTTATGCATATGCATATATGTTGCATATGCCTCGACATTGTGAATTTTCTCTCTTTACTCAGCTTCTATCACGAATTTTTTCAATTTAACTTGTTAATTGTTGATTGTTGCTCAACTGAGATTGCAGCCTGGTTCGATACGAACAGTTTGACACCACTGCGAACGTTGTCACGTTGGATACACTGATCCTTTGTCTGTCGATCGCCGATTATTTCATTGGAATATGTCGTGTAGTTTAGAAATTATAGGCGCGACAAAACTGGCCTGAAAATGTGTCGGTCGACTTTCAGGAATGACACCTTAGTCCTGGACTGAATTTAGATGTATTCATGTCAAAAAAAATATGATACAGTCCTTTGGTTTGTCAGAAGTAATTTTAAATTTTAATTAATTTATTTATTTTATTTATTTATTTATTTAATACTTTACACTTGAGCTACATTAGGCATTGCTGCCCGAAAGAGCAGAAGCTCGTGCTCGGGCGCAGTTCAGATCAGTTATAAAAAATATATCACAAAATTAAGAGAGTTCATTAAGCACAATAACATTAATAAATGGTAAAATAATATAGCATGTAACAATAGGGCCTATATACAAATAGAAAATACAGAAGTACATAAATATTAGAATATCAATTTTTAACTCAATTACCTTAAACAATTAAATAATTAATCTGATTTGTTTCTTAAATCTATGTGTGTTAAGTATACTTAGCTCAGGGTAAGCTCTAATTAATGCATTATATATTTTGGGTCCAAAATTTCTGCTGTGTTTTAATCCAGCAGTTGTGTGGCATTTCGGAGTATTTAGAAAGAAACCGTAATTTTGTCTCGTATGGTATTCGTGAGGATAAAATTTAAATTTATTGTGGTTTTTATGGACGTAAATCAGCAATGTTTGTTTACAAATTTGTTCTATATTTGATACACCAAATTCCTGAAAAATTAATTTTGTTGGGTAAGCAAAAGGTTTATATAGACAAACCTTGATAATTATTTTTTGGAGCAAATTTAAAGGATGGAGAGTCGATTTACACAAGCAAATAATTTTTTCTATTTATTATTACAACATATAGCACTGCCTTTATGAGACATATCTTACAAGACAACAGCTAATTGAATTCGATTGTCTCTCACACTCCCAATGTACAGTCCGCGTCACCGTTTTTGGCGTGTGAAAAAGTAATTGAAACGTTGATTTCGAGTGTTTTACATTTGCCGCAGTCAGTCTGACAACTGTGTTTGGCAAATGGCAGATGTGACGTGTATAGGAAGTGATACCATTCTCAGCTGCACTAGCAACATGCTCACAAACTGGGCACTATATATCTAGGACACACGCCAAAAACGCTGGCGCCAGCTGTAACACTGTTAAATTCACGTGACTGATGAGAATTACTTGTCGAACTGTAACAATGCTGTAAATTGAACTCTCCCGACAGTTATTCGTACAATTTCTGTAGTTTATTAAAATAGTTTCTAGAAGAAGTTATAAAATGATAGCGAATTTATTTCCTGGAACCTTATATTATATATTATAATCATGCAATTACTCCAACCCTTTTGGTAATTGCCTCAACTGCGCCTTTTTCAATTTTTTATTCAAAAAACTGCTTTTAGGATCAGAAATGTATTAATCCACTCCCAACTACTTCCTAAATAATTACTGTAGAAGATTCAGTATTCAGAATTTAAAAATCATCTTTACGCAAAGAAATTTAATTTTTCATTAAGGTTGCGTCATTCTTCCCCACTTCCCCTAATAATCTATGACGTAATCCACTTGACTTGCCCGGCTTGTGGAGTGCGAGCATCAAAATGATGCGTAGTCAAGAAACGAAGTGACGCAAAGTCTCTTTCTTCGGGAGGAGTGGGAAAGGGCTAACCGTTCACGCTCATAATAATCCAAGTAGGCCTAAATGTATTCGAACTCCATAAACTGGCGAACATCCACGAACTTCCATTTTGATGTAGTGTATATATTTGCATTTAATTCATGAAAATACAAACTAATATACATCTTTTCTGAGAGAAAAAATCTTTCCCTGATTTGTTCAGAATATCGTTCTCCGTCATGCCTGCCACAAAAGAGTGATAATTCCTCGGGGATAGCAGGCGTAGGCAGTAAGTGACGATAAGTGTATATGAGGAGAAGTGATGGTAGAAGTTCAATTACAATTGGAAAGGGATCATGGCCATCTGATCTGGCACTATCCCAGCATTCGTCTGGAGAGACTTCGGATGTAATTTTTAAAAAGTAACTTTCATTGTGTAAACAAGTGAAATTCTAAAACTTAAATAAACCGATGAGTCGTTTTAATACAACTTTTATGCTCGACCATACCGAAATGTAGTAATACACCTGATAGCAGCCCTTTAATGGACCTCATTAAAGTACACCTATTCATTAAAGTTCAGGTGTTCCACCAATCAGAAAATACCATTGTAGCAATATGAAAGCGCAAGTATCGATTATTCTCGGATATGTAATCGAAAGACAACTAGCGAAACGTCACGGAGGCTGGAAATCCAATACTGTCGCAGAAGGTTATGTTCTGTTACTATAATAATTAGCGTTAATTGTAAATAATATTCAAATAAATTCAATTTGTCACCTCGTTTTTCAAGTCTAAATCAATTTCAAGGTTATATCAAGATTAATGTTCATTTTACTCTCTAGATTATATCAAGGTCAATGACATTTCTTTCTCGGAAAAAATCAATACTTTCGCGTCTGCGCACATCTCACAATTTACGAGATATTGCACAAGCTCAGTTCCGCTCCCCAGTCAGATAAGAATAACATGAATACTTACGAATAATTTTTTGTTAGATATATGGTCGAGCATAAAAAGTCGTATGAAACTTGCCTATAACGGTAATTAAGACGCTCGTATGAAAATTATGAAACTCGCTTGCGCTCGTTTCATAAACGTACTCGCGTCTTAATTACTACCATTATTGGCTCGTTGCATAATGTACTATTATTCACTTCATAAGGCCTTATTTCATTTTAAACAGTTTCGCTTAAAATGTCCCATCTTGTATAAGCTTCCAAACGGAATTTTGATCTAACAATGTGGAAGAATCCCCTTATCAGATTAATTTCCGTACATTTATTAATGTTTTAACTATGGACAGATCGATACCATAATTTCTAGATGTTCGACAACAGATATCGGTATTCATTTTTGACTTTTAATGCTCCAGTCCATAACTTCAATACAAACCAGACAAAAACTACAACTGGACGAATTCAGGTCCGTTTTATGAAAAGCTATTTACACACTGAGCTACTGTGGTAGATATCTTACGAGTGGACGTAGCAATGCGACAACGTATTAATTTAATGAAATGTGAGTACATACCAAACTGCAGGGTTTGCGTAATTGACTGAAGCGCGTTTTTTTAGTTGGTTATTTAAAGACGCCGTATCAACTACGCTGTTATTTAACGTCGATGGGATTGGTGATAGCGAGATGGTATTTGGCGAGTTGAGGCCGAGGATTCGCCAGTGACTACCTGACATTTGTCCTACAGTTAGAGAAAACCTCCGAAAAACCCCAAGCACGTAATCAGCCCAAGTGAGAATCGAACCCACGCCCGAACGCAATTCCGGATCGGCATACAAGCGCCTCAGCCGATTGAGCTACGCCGGTGGCTGGGTTATAGTAGTAAACACTAATTTTAAAAGTTTTTTTTTAATAGTGATTTCATCCGGTTTTGTGACTAGGACTAAGGTGTTAATTATCTTACGTAGATGAAGAAGATATCCAAACTTAACTAATTAAATACCAACATATATTGGACATGTTGGAAAAAATTATCAAATATAACCACGTTAAACAAGGAACAAACAACACCTTAGCAGTTCCACCTGTGCTGTATAGTAAAGAAATTTGGGCTGATCATATTAGGAAATTTAAATGTAGAAAACAAAGAACGGACGTGGCAAAATTTTCCTTTGTTAACCGCACAATAGTAGACTGGAACAGCTTACCTGCGGCAATCTTTCAGGGTGGTCCTCTTAAAATCAATACATTTAAGGAAAGGTTGAGAAGATTAGACTGAAAATTTAATTGTAAGTGCAGTGTAATTATTTAAGTTGTGTCATGTAACTAATTGAGTTGATATGTAATTAATTAAGTTGATATGTAATTAATTAAGATGATATGTAATTAAGTTGGTATGTAATTAATTAAGGTGATATGTAATTATTTAAATTGGTAATAGTTGGGTGAAATAGAAGTACTTATAAGTTAGATTTACTTTTGCTTATCGTCGTTATTATAGAATAGTTTTTATTTAAGGTTCTAGGTTTATTGCATCTACTATTTATAGATTTAGGTTCATTTTATTTTATTTCATTTACGTTTATTTTATTTTATTTCATGTAATTGTAATTATTGTATATTATATATCACTGCCACCGGGTGTATACCCAATTGTAGTGTTAATACACACACACACATACATACATACATACATACATACTTCGAAAACAAGAATTAATAAGATTACAAACTGCATAGATGAATATTTTATGTAAACAAATGCATACACTTTGTTAGATCACTGTTTCCAAGAATTAGAAATTACATTTATTTGAGAAAGAATGTGTCACCTACCTCATATCATTATGCAACCCTTAACTTTACAGCATGCTCACCAAATTGCGGCACCTGTTTCTGGGAGATTTCAACGCAAGATTAGGTGTGAAATTCTGTATCTCCAGGACAGGTAATTTCTTAATTAAAAATAGGCGAACTCTACATTTTAATTGGACCGTCTTCGTTTTAAAATGCTAAGAGCAATGCACCCATGTATTGTGGGTCCCTATCACCACGGCATGGCGCGTCCTCAGGTCGCGGGTAGAGGAGACAGCCTCCAGATATGGAGGGTAGCTGCGAATATATTGAATAAGCAGTCGAGGACAGCCGATAAGGGGTGGTCCTCCAGCTTGGGGGTTGGGCGAAGGGCTAACAACCCATCACCGTAAAAAACAGCTTGTTACGAAACCTAACAGTAAGCCTCGGAACCATTAGGAACGTTCAGGATAATAGACAGGGTTTGGAGTTGAATGGGTTACATCAGCTTCTTGTCTATGCGGATATGCTAGGGGAAAATCCACAAACGATTAGGGAAAACGCGGAAATTCTAGTTGAAGCAAGTAAAGCGATAGGGTTGGGAGTAAATCCCGAAAAGACTAAGTATATGATTATGTCTCGTGACCAGAATATTGTACGAAATGGAACTATAAAAATTGGAGATTTATCTTTTGAAGAGGTGGAAAAATTCAAATATCTTGGAGCAACAGTAACAAATATAAATGACACTCGGGAGGAAATTAAACGCAGAATAAATATGGGAAATGCGTATTATTATTCGGTTGAGAAGCTTTTACCATCTTGTCTTCTGTCAAAAAAATCTGAAAGTTAGAATTTATAAAACAGTTATATTACCGGTTGTTCTGTATGGTTGTGAAACTTGGACTCTCACTTTGAGAGAGGAACAGAGATTGAGGGTTTTTGAGAATAAGGTTCTTAGGAAAATATTGGGGCTAAGAGGGATGAAGTTACAGGAGAATGGAGAAATTTACATAACGCAGAGCTGCACGCATTGTATTCTTCACCTGACATAATTAGGAAGATTAAATCCAGACGTTTGAGATGGGCAGGACATGTAGCACGTATAGGCGAATCCAGAAATGCATATAGTGTGTTAGTTGGGAGCCCGGAGGGAAAAAGACCTTTGGGGAGGCCGAGTCGTAGGTGGGAAGATAACATTAAAATGGATTTGAGGGAGGTGGGATATGATGATAAAGACTGAATTAATCTTGCTCAGGATAGGGACCAATGGCGGGCTTATGTGAGGGCGGCAATGAACCTGCGGGTTCCTTAAAAGCCAGTAAGAGCAATGCACACCGCTGGCCCGCCGCGTTTGGAAAGGTGCAGAAGTTCCCCCTGCGAATATCGTTGTTGACATTTGACATGGTTGATAGGTGGCGATCACAAAGTAACCAAACGAGAAATTCCGCAACGATTATAACGCGCTGGAATGATGAGAAATTGCGCATCTACCAACTAGTAAGAGCCTCTTCTCTGCTATAACCTTCGGAATGAACACACTATTCTGTCTTTCATAACTTACATAACATCATTACATCGGGGTTTTCTATTTATTTACAGTCTTCAAATATAGACTCTGCCAATAGTCTATACTTAGAGACTGTTAATGTTATATGAATGTACATTCCAGTGAAGCCAGAGATTAATCTTACAAACACTGTACAGACTTCCATACATTCTGAGTAACGGAGTCCTAATAGTCCATTTCAAGCCTAACTAGTTATGTCAATCATGCTGCATCACACAGTAAATTCCGTTCGCAACATAGTTAGAAGGAACCTAAACACAGTTGAACGGTATATGGTACGCACAGTGAATTTCAAGACTTTCCATTTTGTCGCTGTGAAAGGTTTGTCGCTTGGTCCGAAAAGTCGGTAAGATACATGTAGTATGCATTCAAAAACCTTATATGTGCATGTAGAATTAATAATCCAAAGACAAAATTGGAGGTATCTTCTGACTGTTGTAAAAATTCAAGATTATTAATTTGTGAAATTTTTGCACCACAAATGTAGCACTTCATATTGGATGACTTGGCTAATGCATTGCATATTTTCCCATCTATACTTTGAGAGAGGAACAGAGATTAAGGGTGTTTGAGAATAAGGTTCTTAGAAAAATATTTGGGGCTAAGAGGGATGAAGTTACAGGAGAATGGAGAAAGTTAAACAACGCAGAGCTGCACGCATTGTATACTTCACCTGACATAATTAGGAACATAAAATCCAGACGTTTGAGATGGGCAGGGCATGTAGCACGTATGGGTGAATCCAGAAATGCATATAGAGTGTTAGTTGGGAGGCCGGAGGGAAAAAGACCTTTGGGGAGGCCGAGACGTAGATGGGAAGATATTAAAATGGATTTGAGGGAGGTGGGATATGATGGTACAGACTGGATTAATCTTGCTCAGGATAGGGACCAATGGCGGGCTTATGTGAGGGCGGCAATGAACCTCTGGGTTCCTTAAAGCCAGTAAGTATCATAGTTAAAAGTGGTGAAAACTGAACTGTGATATTACCTATGTAAATGGTTGCAATTCCTGTATCTGATTTTCTATATATTCTCTTTCTGCTTGGGTTATTTCTGTGGTCTCGTCTACCTTCAAAAATAAAAGCAACGCAATTAATAGACAGGTCATGTGATGAAAGCGTAACCAAAAAGGAAAAGAAGTAATAGAAGAAAAACTTCCGGGAAGAATGAGATATTTAGAATAGACTATACAGAAAAAAAAATGTAAACAACAGAAATAATATAATTTATCGAAGAAATGTTTGTTTGGATGGAGTAATCTGGCATAATATTGTTTTGTAGCGAAAAACTTTCGCATGTAAAGATAATAATAATAATAATAATAATAATAATAATAATAATAAACAACGAACTCCCCTCTACTTGAGGACAATGATTAACCTTCGAAACACTATGACTTCTCACACGTCATTAGAAATTGAGTATACCACAAGTCTTTCAATAATCTATGCGTTTTCTCGGTCATTCAAAAAACAGTTTTAGTCACTCTCTCCTTTACGAAAAAATAATAAAATAAATGGAAACCTACTGCATTTAAAACCGACTTTACCCACCTGTGGTTTTACTCTGTGTGTCAGTCAAACAAGACTTGACTTCAGAATATCAGGAGTTTAATAAATGTCTGCTGCTTAATTTAAACTTTCCAAGGACGCAACAAAATGGCCAAAACAACGGCTTCATCTGTAACGGCTTCACCAACCATCAACTCTCTCCGAGTACATAAACATTAAATTTATTACCAGACATAAAATCTGCAGTCTCTTCATATCTCAGTATTCAATGACAATTGCCTACATGCTATTAATGTCTATTTCTAGTATTTTTTTCTCCTTTGCACAGGAGTCCTAATGAGGTCAAGCCCATATACCTTGCAATTCTTCATTTAATATCCTTTCTGTATTTGCTGTAAGTTCTGAATTATCGAGCACTCACATCCTTAGAAATTAGAGCAACTTATATCAAGCATCAAATATAAGACAAATATAAATTACATTTTTTCAATTCTGATTCCTCTCAATTATAAGCCCTTTTATCTGCGATAGTTTTGTAAGAAATATATTTTCCTTCCTTCCCCCTCCCCATCTTTTTTGTTCTCTTGATCACCAGATGAATTTATTAGAAACACTTTTTATTGTGGATTTTATTTAATTTTCGCATTTTTCTTCTTTTTTATTATTTTATTACATTCCATTTGTTGTGTTCTGGTTTACGTTTTCCCTATTAACTCGTCTATTTCTACTAACTGAGTTGCTTTTATAATATTCCAATCTTTAGATCTGTATTTTACTTTCTTTTTTCTATTATGGTATTATTTTCATGTTGTTTAGTGTCGATTTTGTTATGCTATTATTTTTCTTGTAATATGTTAGTATTCTGTTCTTTAACTTTTGTTAAATTTTCACTGCTTGTATACTTTGTGACCTGGTAGAGTGTAAGAGAAGGCCCTATGACCTTAACTCTGCTAGTATAAATAAATTATTATTATTATTATTATTATTATTATTATTATTATTATTATTATTACAGGGAAAATTACTTTTTAGTATATGCTCTCTAAAATACAATAGTTGCTTTTCGGACTGTTATCAGTTCGAAAGCTTGAACAGCGAATAGGGATTATAAAGAATGGACACTGAGCGAATTTTCCTGTGTTTTGTTTCTCTGTACGCCAGCGTTTAGTTCTACTTTCAAGCGCTAGAGGTTAGTGTAATCGAGCATAGGCTAAGATAATAATTGAGAATAGAGTTGAGACACAGGATTCAAACATCGCCTACCTTATTGCATAATCCAGTAACGCTTTGCTTCAAATAAATTCAAGTTAACAGCTTTTCCTTATTTCTCAGTGACGAACTAGTTGTAATAATATTTTTTTTTATATTTCAGATATAATAAATTATATTATAAAATAATATAATACAATATAAAATTATGTATCAAATTCGTTTAATATTTGTATATAATATAATATAGGTATATGGTTTTACTTCTCATAAGAGTTTTGTTTTTCCATTTTCAGCGCTATCAAATCATTAAATATTTTAATTTTTGTTGGGGTCAACGTCTCAACTCTCATTATAAAGGAACTCTAGAGTCTAGACATTACAGTTAATGACGGATTTATTATTTTATGGATCCAATTTATTTTATTTGAGTACATAAGGTACCTAGATGTATTAATTATAATATGTGTTATATTTCCACTGTGTCGACTGCTAGCTAGTGTGATGTCAGCGCCAACTCTAGGGAGAAAGCAGAATCTCACGCTCTAGCTGGCTTGATGGTCATTGAAATCAGTCCGGCTACATCAAAGGTACCGACGAGAAGTGTCCATTCTTTATAATCCCTATTCGCCGGCTTGAACTTTAGCGGCATAGACTGAAAAATTAACTTATTGTCATGGCAACCTTTAGAGGCTTTTAAACAAAATGAACGCAGAACCGTCTAAATTCGTATTCGTACATAGCCTATACGAGATTCGGATCCAAACGGCAGTGACAATCGTCTTACCAACTTTAACAGAGTTTTAAACAAAATACTTCATCATACAGAGTGATTTATATAGAACTGACACATTTCTTTCTTTAATTATTCCGTTGGAAATTCATTCACTGACCCAATTTTAGCACCAAATTAAGCAGAATGTTCTGGAGTTTCGATTCCTTGTCACTAGATGCGCAGATGTTTATGTTTTATTCCTATTGTTGGCAGCACTGACCCAATTTTAGCACCAAATTAAGCAGAATGTTCTGGAGTTTCGATTCCTTGTCACTAGATGCGCAGATGTTTATGTTTTATTCCTATTGTTGGCAGCACTGACCCAATTTTAGCACCAAATTAAGCAGAATGTTCTGGAGTTTCGATTCCTTGTCACTAGATGCGCAGATGTTTATGTTTTATTCCTATTGTTGGCAGCACTGACCCAATTTTAGCACCAAATTAAGCAGAATGTTCTGGAGTTTCGATTCCTTGTCACTAGATGCGCAGATGTTTATGTTTTATTCCTATTGTTGGCAGCACTGACCCAATTTTAGCACCAAATTAAGCAGAATGTTCTGGAGTTTCGATTCCTTGTCACTAGATGCGCAGATGTTCATGTTTGATTCCTATTGTTGGCAGCACTAGATGCGCAGATGTTTATGTTTTATTCCTATTGTTGGCAGCTGTTTTCGACATTTTATGTCAACATGAAAATGCAGTACACATTAAATCAACGACTCTTCCTTGTGAAGCAATACTGGATTACGAATTCAATTACAGCTACTCAAAGGGCATACCAGAGAGAATTTGGAGTTCGCAATCCTCCCAAAAGAAACACAATACTGGGACTGGTAAACAAATTGGAAACAACTGGATCTCTGGTGAGTGAAAAGGGCAAGCATCGTTCATCTAAGCTTCCCACGGTTGTTGTTGGCGTAAGAGCAAGTTTCTTTGACGACCGAATAATTTCCAGGAACCTGTGGCCACCGAGATCTCCGGATTTGACAACGCCGGACTTCTTTCTATGGGGTTACTTAAAAGACAGGGTTTACGTCACACGTCCCCAGACATTGGACGATCTGAAGCACAACATCACACAGGAGATTCAAGCTATTGACAACAGAGTCCTCCAACGAGTGGCCAGTAACATGGAACGACGTGTTGAGTTGTGCCTTATACAGGGTGGAGGACATTTTCAACATTTGCTATAGAGCTAAATAATCTCCCAAAATTCCTCTACATTTTAGGTATAATAAGTTGTCGCTAGCACAATTCGTTTTGAAACAATTAATGAAAGAAATGTGTCAGTTCTATATAAATCACTCTGTATAACAACAAATAAAAGCCAACATTGTTTCATTATGTTTGTCAGAAACTTTACCAATGCTTTAAACAAAACAGTTCATCATATAACAAATATAACCAAACGTTAAATGTATCCAGCTCGAATAGAAATTTCCTAGTTATTATCATTCATAATTTCACGAAACCAAACAAAGCCTTTCATAAATAAACTAGTTCATATGTACTGTTGTTTAGAAATGAGCGCTCAGAATATGCACTGCTGCCCATGTCCGTATTCCTATGTAGCCTATACGAGATTCGGAGCCAGACAGCAGTCACAATCGGCATACAACTATAACAGGGATTTACTATGTCAACGTTGTTTCATTACGTTTATCAGACTACGGTGAGAATATGACAGTTGAGTATGTCTTTTATACTTATATTTATATTTACTTTTAATTTATTTTATTTTCTATACAGAGGGTCGTACTGAAAGTCATGTGCAACCCATTGCTACAATTCCAATTTCAACATTGTAACAAAAACGATTATACAGGGACATCATTTTATTTTTACTAACATTTTTAATATTAATTTGCCTATACCTCTCGATCAACGCCGTTTGCTACCCCCTTCCACAACAGGAGTTCGATGATACTGGCGTAATATACAAACAAATTACTTTACTAGGTATAGGAGGGAAGAAAAGTAGTTTAACCATTTACGTAAACTAGGAAATATTGCGCTTTTGAGTTTGACCATTTTCATTAGGTTTTTGTTTAATCAAAATACAGTACTGTATTAACAATGAGTGTTTTACTCACGAACTGAGCTGTCCATGCGGATGTATTCATTATGCAGTGTATATTATACTGTCTACAGTACATTAGCGTACAATATAGAGAATGAAGTTAAATTGAAAAATAATCATAATATGGATATTTAAACACATTTTTGAAAATGGTGGCCGTTCATTTCGATACAGGCTTCAGTTCTAATGTGCATATTATCGCACTATAGACTATTGTACCTAATCCCAATTACCAGTTTCGTCCTTCGTACTAGTAACTCATGTTGAAATAATTCTGTACCTACTCTTTAAAAGAGTACAGTATTTACATACTGTAAATTCAATCTTCACTTCTGCCAGATCCGAAAAGATAAAATTACTCAGACATACTATCTACTGTCCGTCCAAGTAGGGTCGTAGAAAGGGAGGAAATCACGTGACAGTTAAGTATTGAACGAGGCCCTTTTATTTAAGTTATTTTATACAATTGTATAATATTACGTAGAAGTCCAATTCCTAACAGAAATTAATGTCCTCAGAAAAGAGCTAAGACAGCCCAGCCACTAACTGGCGAATAAAAGCTGGTGGGGGAAACCGGGATACGACGTAGGCAAATGGACGACAGTACCTGTGCGAAAATGATTCAATAATGAAAGCTCTTTCGTTACTGGAAAACGTGAACATATTTTTGGAACGTACTGTTTACTATGACCGTAAGGCTACTATGACTGTATATGCGGCCTTGGTTCTGTGTGGAGGACGGTTGAACTTCATTAATCACTGGAAAACGCGAACATATTTTTGAAACGTACTGTTTACTATGACCGTAAGGCTACTATGACTGTATATGCGGCCTTGGTTCTGTGTTGAGGACCGTTGAACTTCATTAGTAGAAGGGGTGGGAGTGAAGTACATTCAAAAACTCAGGTACAATAAAAATTTAAGTAAAAATAAAATGATGACCCTGTATGATCATAATCTACAGACTTTACACTATGTCAGCGCTTCTCAAACTTTTCTGAAGTGGGGACCACTTTTTTAAGTCAGAACAATTCCGCGGACCACCTTACTCTTGTTCCCTTCGAAAGCAAATTTATCATTTATGTAGCATATTTTGATACCAGTATACTTGTATTTTAATGTAGAAATAATTAATTAAAATTAATTTAATTCAATTAATTTCATATTGTATTAACTGATTAAGTTAATGTTAATAGAAGAAAATTTCTTATATCGTCATTTGCAAAAACAGAAATAACAAAAAATTAATGCAGAAACATGACCGATTTTCAACAAGTAAAGATGCAATTTTGCATGTACTATTATTGGTGTACGACGTACAGTACGTGATCATTTGAATGTGCAGACTGGGTGTCAGCAAAACTATTCATAAAGTCATAAATACATGAAAAGGTTCGGTACTTTGGTCCTGTTATGAATTCGGGTGGTCCCTAGCTGGGTAACAGGCACAGCGCCAGATGTGCTGGGAAAAGATGGCGAGAAATACTACGTTCATAGTGCTTTAAATCCCTCTTTTGTTCCTGAGAGAAGAGAGGGAAGGCGATAGACGCGTAGGTTAAACAAATTTCATAAAATGTCAGTACTGGGAGAAAAGTGAAAGGCGATTGCCATGTAACATTTACAAACTCTGAGATTTTCAGCTATAGTGTGATACGCAATTCGTTTGAATTTTATTTTTTCTTCTGTCTTTTTTGAAGGACAACAAGGGCAGACATCGAGGACCACAGGTGGTCCGCGGACCATAGTTTGAGAAACGCTGCACTATGTATTGACATATTGTGACGTCATTAATTTCTATCATGTGACCACAGGCAATGTTTGCAAAATGGTCGACAACGATGGTTCGTTTCGACAGCATGCTGTCATTAAATTCCTTGTTAGAGAACAAAAATCTGCTGCTGAAATTCACCTCAGACTTCAGAGTGCATACGGAGATGTGTGCATGGACGTCAGCAGTGTTAGGAGATGGGTGAAACATTTCGAAGATGGAATACGAGCATCCAAGATGAGCCTCGTAGCGGTCGCCCTCGAACTGCCTCCACGGAACGCAACAAGGAAAGAATTTATGAGGTCTGAGATACATTTTGGTTGAATTTATTGAACCTGCTGTCCGCTATATTCAGATAGTTTTGAAGTTCCGTCGTGCATTGCGTAAGAAACGCCCTGCAACACGATAACGCGTGGCCTAACACTGATCGTGTCACCGTGGAGAAAATGAGAACATTTGGGTGGGAAACTCTTCCGCAATCTCCCTACAGTCCCGACTTGGCACCATCCGACTACATTCTTTCGGTTCTGTAAAGCAGCAGCTGCGAGGCCAACGCTACGAGACGCTGGAGGTCATCCGGAAAGCAGTGCGTCAGTGTCTTCGGGAAGATGAAACGAACTTCTACAGCAAGGCAATTTCAAACATACAAAACGGCGGGAAAAATGTGTGCAAAGAAATGAAGACTATGTTGAAAAGTCTGTAGATTGAGATAATGTACCTGGTTTGTCTAAAAATGAATAAAAATTAAGATTTATAAAAATGGCTTGCTCATGACTTTCAGTATGATCCTCGTAATTTACAGAGCTTTTACTAAAAACTATAGTATGCACCAAGTACGCAAAACCTTTCGCGGATTCATCCCGTATTTTGAACTCGGCTTACGCCTCGTCCAAAAACACTGAATTCGTCCGCTAAAGCCTTATTTTGCGTACTTGATACATAAATAGCTATTAGAGAACTCCAGGGCATCAAGTTAGTCAATCTTCTCTTTTATTAAAAATCCAGAGATGCACAGCTGCATAGCTTTATTACGCCGCAGAACTTTACGTATAATTACGTATGGGAGCGATCACCAATCGACAGGTGCGTAGCTTTACAATCCTACGATCTTAAAGAGAGAGAAGGGCTTTTAACTTTTTTCCTATTTGGTGCAAAATATTAGTTTTTTTTGTATGTCGAGAGCTCATGGCTGTAGCGACTTAACCAAATATAAATATTTTGAAAAAAAAATTGGGGCCCAGATTTGAATAAAAATATACCCAATACAGGATTTTACTAAAATCAATATATCTAAGCCATTTTTAAACATAAATTCAAACAGTTTTTTTTTTCATTATTTTACTTGTAAAAGCATGCTCTACAAACTATCTGTAACAGAATTTTGATATCCTTAGTATTTGGGGTAAAGTACGGACTAAAACTACCAAGAAAAGTATTGCTAACTATGAAGTTCGAATGCAACCAAACTCCAAAAAAATCGAAGATGGAAAGTTAAAGATATTTTCAATTTTTTTTTTTTTTTTTTTTTTTTTTTGAAGGGCTTGTTCTTCTTTAAAATATGAATATATGTTTGATTTTCCATCTTTGATTTTGTGATGTTTAGTGGCATTTGAACTACATAGTTGGCAGAACGTTTTTGGTAGTTTTCGTCAGCCATGTTGGATTTTGCCCGTCTTCTAATAACACTTCTTTTATTCCCTTTCTTGCAAAGAGACAGATATATTTTAAAAAATCAATTAGAAAAATTCCGTTACAGAGAAAAGTTTCCTAATAGTCTATAGAATGTGTGTTCTAAATTTCATGCATGTACCTTTAATAGTTCGGAAATTATATCCATTTTTGTCTGGCAATGTAGAAAAAAAATTAAGTTACCAGAAACAACAATCAAAGGGGGCGTGTGATTTAAAAATCAGCAACTGTAAAAATGGCTTCTCAACATCCGATAAGAGCACAAATACCCACAAAACATTATGCAATGTATTCCATATAAGAGGGGCTCACAACCAGAGTGGATCAAGTCCACCAGTGATCAGTTTATAGATTAATACAATCTCGGATGAAGAAAGCTTAGATTTATTCATTGCCATAACAAACAAAGTCCAAACTCATTTGTTACTCCACAGAGGGCAGCATTTCCTATGGAAGGTGAAGGTTGCTAAGCGTGAGCCAGGAACTTTAAGACTCAATATCTCAGAGTATTTTAAAGAAGAAATGTTTTTTGAAAATTTATTCTTATTTTACGAAAAATATCGTCCTCTCTCCTTAACATAGAACTACGAGTTAATGGTTCGAGAAATGAAACGGGTAAGAGTGTACAAGAATAACGGGAAGACAATAAGAAAGAAAGGTCCACTTAGGAATTCAAGGAGAAAGAAGATGTTCAAAAGTATAGAAATACACCAAAATCTGAAATCTAGTGATATTCCTAAACTTTCTAGTAACACTGCATAGTCTACTAGAATCGCATTTACATGTTTAAAGTAGACTATACTTCTGTAAGGAAGCTTACTACAAGACTAGAGATTCCGGATGAAAATCTGTATGACCGAGGTTCAAAGCAGTTACCGCTGAACACAAAATAACACTCCAATCATGATCGTATTCGTGATGATGTAATCCACGGAGTAACGAGCGTCCGAAAATGGATCTGTCGACTTGAAAACTGTTCGATTTTCTCCTCGACGACGAAGCAGGCGCCAGAATACTGCCGGCGCTACATTGCCAGAGGAACAAACATGTCATGGAGACGCTCGATCGTGACCACACGTATACAGCTCGCAGGTCGTATGAAAATAACCCCCAACTAAACACATCATTGCGCTAACGTGTGCCAATGACACTGCCGGGGAAATAAAAACAATGGTGCCCGCATTACATGGAGAGACAGTTTACCCGCACTTAGCCTATAAACATCCACTCCTCTACACACGAACCGATATCCTGGATAGAAAAAATGTATTCGAGCAACATATAAATAGATCGAGGATTTGTATGATGATGATGATGATGATGATGATAATACTTACTTACTTACTTACTTACTTACTGGCTTTTAAGGAACCCGGAGGTTCATTGCCGCCCTCTCATAAGCCCGCCATTGGTCCTATCCTGAGCAAGAGTAATCCAGTCTCTATCATCATATCTCACCTCCCTCAAATCCATTTTAATAATATCTTCCCATCTACGTCTCGGCCTCCCTAAAGGTCTTTTTCCTTCCGGCCTCCAAATTAACACTCTATATGCATTTCTGGATTCGCCCATACGTGCTACATGCCCTGCCCATCTCAAACGTCTGGATTTTATGTTTCTAATTATGTCAGGTGAAGTATACAATGCGTGCAGCTCTGCGTTGTGTAACTTTCTCCATTCTCCTGTAACTTCATCCCTCTTGGCCCAAAATATTTTCCTAAGAACCTTATTCTCAAACACCCTTAATCTCTGTTCCTCTCTCAAATTGAGAGTCCAAGTTTCACAACCATAGACTACAGAACAACTGGTAATATAACTGTTTTATAAATTCTAACTTTTATATTTTTTGACAGCAGACTAGATGACAAAAGCTTCTCAATAATAATAATAATAATAATAATAATAATAATAATAATAATAATAATAATAATAATAATAATTTATTTATCCTGGCAGAGTTAAGGCCATACGACCATCTCTAACATTCAACCAGGAGTAAAACTGCGATAGAAAGAACACTACAAATTTACAAAATACAGCATAAAAGAATAGAACCGAATATGCACTTAAATATGCCGTACAAATTAAAAAATGACATTCCTATGTAACGCTTTAATGTTCTTTTAATGAGAAATTCAGGTAACTTATATTTATTTATTTAAACAAACTTCCCCTAAAATAGGGGTTGTCCTGAAGGACAAAGTATACCAAATATACAAATATTAGTAAATACGTACAATTTTCGTGAGAAATATAATAATTATTGTTGTGCTATTAATTTACGTTATGTATGTGTTTTCTCAGAAGATAGATTGAATATTTTAGAGCTGTCAAAGAAACAGTGTTGGCCAAATTATTATTATTATTATTATTATTATTATTATTATTATTATTATTATTATTTAACGATGCTGTATCAATTACTAGGTTATCTAGCGTCGATGGGATTGGTGATAGCGAGATGGTATTTGGCGAGATGAGGCCGAGGATTCGCCATAGATTACCTGGCATTCACATTACGGTTGGGGAAAACCTTGGACAAAACCCAACCAGATAATCAGCCCAAGCTGGGATCGAACCCGCGCCCGAGCGCAACTTCAGACCGGCAGGCAAGCGCCTTAACCGACTGAGCCACGCCGGTGGCTTATTATTATTATTATTATTATTATTATTATTATTATTATTATTATTATTATTATTTGTCGGTGTAAATCTTCTGGATCCTAGAAGTCATCCTCATTGGAGGGTAGATAATTTTATGAATGAATATATATATATATATATATATATATATATATATATATATATATATAGGTCTATACACACACACACACACACACACACACAAGGTGAACCGTAAGAGGTTATTCTTTGAGATATTTCAAACAAAAAAGTTCCATACAAATTTTGTCCGTTTTTATTTCCTTTCCGAGATAAAAATAGTTTTATATGAAATATTTCATAGCATGATTACGGAAAATCATTGATTTAATTCCCAATATGCTCAGTCAATTTAAGAGATCACTGAATGATAATAAATTATTGAAATAATTTTAGTTTTGTCCTTAAAATATGCAGAAATTTGATCTAAACAAATGCAGCATCTTACAATTCATCATCATCATCATCATCATCATCATCATCATCATCATCATCATCAATAACTTCAAGGTTTAGGCCGATGGCCTGTTCCGCCTCCAGAATTTTATCCGTCAAACTGGTCTCTCCAACGTCTCTCTCAATTCCTTTTCAGGAAGAAAAGTTACATTTGTTCGGATCAAAATTCTGCACATTTAAAGGAGAAAACTATTTTTTTTAATTATTTATTATTATTATTATTATTATTATTATTATTATTATTATTATTATTATTATTATTATTATATAGGCCTACTGCTCTCTTAAACTGGCTGAGCATATTGGGAATTAAATCAATGGCTCTCCCAAAACACGCTATGAAATATTTCGTATAAACAATTTTTATATCGGAAAGGAAGCAGACACGAGAAAAATTGTATTAAACTTTTTTGTTTGAAATACCCCTGAAATTAATGACATTACTTACGGCTAACCCTGTATAGCCTATGTAGGGCTAATTACATATTTATTTTACTTACGTATTTATTTATCTATTTTTGCAATTATTTACTAACCATCATTACTTCACTATGCTGATATTCTAGCAGCAGTTGTAAAAGAGGAAGTTTGGAAAAGACCTGCATCAGGAATCGAACCTCGCACAGCAGATTACTGTCATTGTTATCTCGGAGGGCTGTAATCAAGAGTGCAGTGTGGACCTAATACCGTAGTAAACACATACTACATATTTATTGGGCGGGAAGTGCCGACGGCTATATTTAGACACAAAACATGAAGCCGCTCGTAATTCATCGGCCGAATCACGGGGCCGGCTCTCAATCATGCAAAATGTAATAGCCCTGTTATTACGCGTTCTTTGCACAGAGTTTGCGGAACGGAGGGCGTGTCCATCTTGTCTACGAGATTTAGTGCCTCCAATAGCGGACGTATTTCGATCAAATTTCATATGTTAGCCCGCCAAGCTAACACAGGCCTATAATCAATTCTCCCAATGGAGATGCACAAAGGCGGGAGTGCCGCAGGGCTCCGTATTAGGACCACTACTTTTCTCTATCTACATTAATGACGTATCAAAGAACTTACAGTATTGCCGATATCACCTCTATGCCGACGACCTACAACTTTACATACATTCCAGACCCAATACGATCAATGAATCGATTGACAAGTTAAATTGTGACCTAGCCACTGTCTCCACTTGGGCGGCCAATTTCGGACTCGCACTTAACCCAAGTAAGACTCAAGCCATAATTATTGGACATAAGCGTTTAGTTAACTCCCTTAATAACAGTAATCTTTCAGTTGTTACCCTTAACAACACGCTAATCCCTTATTCATCTGTCGCGTCGTAAAAAATCTTGGCTTCTTTTTTTATAATAATCTAAGTTGGAATTTTCAAGTTAAAGAAACGATAAAAAAAATCTGTTCCTCCATTCACTGTTTGAGTCGCTTGAGAAACTTCTTGCCCCAGCAACTAAAACTTACCCTAGTGCAAACCCTAGTAACGCCGCACTTCGATTATTGTGACGTTTTGTTAAGTGACCTAAGTTCTGAATTGTCAGTCAAGTTACAGCGAGCTCAGAATATGTGCGTCAGATACGTGTGCAACATCCGACGGTATGATCACATATCACCATCCTTCGCAAGTCTCTCGTGGCTCCGACTTAAAGAACGTAGAACTTTACACTCTTTGTCTTTACTCTTTCGAATTCTGCACACTTCAACACCAAATTACCTTTCGTCTCGTTTCTCTTATCTATACTCTAACCACGACGTAAATACCAGATCACTTATCTGTGGCACGCTAAGTATACCTCTTCATAGAACATCTTGTTATTCATCATCTTTTACAATATCCACCTCGCGTCAATGGAATTCCTTGTCACAAAGTATTAGGGGCTGCAAGACAATAAACACCTTTAAGAACAGCTTAAAAGATAACCTTATTAGCATTTCACTCCAATCATACTGATTTAAACTATCACTGACTACATTGTTACTTTTTTCTTTAGACATCATCCTGATTGTGCTGTATTTTAATTGTCTCGTAATAATCTCTTTCTATTACCTAATATTATTTGAAATATATTAACATTCTATGTATTTTAGTTTAATTCTGCTACACAGTTTATTTCAGTGTTTAATTAATAGTTCATAGTATTTTGTTGTTTAATTTGTAAATAACTTTTGTATACATGTAACTCTCATCTAAATCAAATTGTTGGATTCTTTGTAAGTTCATGCATATGTATATACACTTTTTGCTGGTTGAGTGGAAGAGAAGGCCTTACGGCCTTAACTCTGCCAGCTAAAATAAATCATTATTATTATTATTATTATTATTATTATTATTATTATTATTATTATTATATATGAATGTATCGAACGCAAGTATCTATTTGCAAAAAGTAAATAGAATAGTCCCGATTATCCGGACTATACGGGCCAAATTAATCCGGATAAGAAAAAATCCTAATAATACGGAGAGAGAGAGAGAGAGAGAGAGAGAGAGAGAGAGGGAGGGAGTGTGTGTGTTTGTGTGTGTGCTATGTGTTTTTGATTCTGTAATCATCTAAAGCAGAGATCTCCAAAAAGCGTAGTCATTCGTGATCCCGATGCTGCCCGCCGAACACAGTGTATAGGCTCCCCCAAACAGACGCGATACGGAATGCGTTACGATAGCGTTACGATTTTGCGATAAATGTTTTCATTGCGTTCAATGATTGTGTTCACACACACGCGATTATCGCAATATGCGTTATTACCGCAGCAAGTAGAACGCGACGATTTTGCGATCTATTCTCCCGGAGATGTAGATCGCGAGAACGCCACGCGTTTATTTTGATGCTGGGTTGAAGTGTGTCATTTATGGATTCATCTTCAAAGGAAGAGGAACTTCTCTGTCTTGGATGAGAATCGTCGCAGGCAAAGCAGGCGCAGGTAAGTCCATGGTAGTCATGTATGGTTAAGATGAACAATATAAAAAGGTATAAAGTGATGATTTAGCTTTTCTTTGCCAAGAACGTGAAATAAATAACAAGTACGCCTACCCGATTATAAACTTTATTTTTTTTAATTTGCTCTTTTTGTTGCAGGAGGTTGTGGATTCACGAGTTAAATGCCACAAGGGAAGAAAAAGATTAATTTTATACCTTAGTTCAACAACTAGCCTTAGCACTCTGCTAACCTTGAAGAGCCTACTAGTAAAGAATTTCAATGTTTAGAGTACCCATAAAATAACGAATTTTAATGTGAAGTAAATTCAGTAATAATTTATTCTAAACATAACTACGTCTAATGATTTACTTACATAAGTATATCTAGAGTGTGGTAAGATATTGAAAGTAATAAAACTCCGACAAACAAATTACATAACTTTTTGTTTCCACATACTTTATTAATTTTATATTTCTGCACAATTATTTATAATATTGTACAAGCATTTTGTAATTTGCACAAATATATTTTTTTCATTTGTGCATTTTTGCGACAGTTATTTATTTTCTAGCTTGAACCCCGCGTAAGTCTACAAGCCAGTATGAATAATTGCACTTATTGTTTACATCTAACTTTGTAGCTATCTCCTTCCATTTCTTCTCCTTTTCCCTGCCACGGATTTTCCTTTACGAACTCAATAAAAAATTCCACGTTCGTTTACAAGTAATCCGAAATCGCAATCTGTGAGCACAAGTGATATACACCTGCTGAAGGTAACTGGTCTTTGCGCTGTGGCTGGAAAACTAAAATCCGCATATGTAGTTACCCATTACGATAATCTGATTGGCTGGGGACGTTAGAATATCGTATATCGCGGACGCGCCAGTTTGGGCACCTCTTCGCGATAGTGCGATATTGCGTTATCGCGAAATCGTAACGCTATCGTACCGCATTCCGTATCGCGTCTGTTTGGGGAGGCCTTAAGGCTAGAGAAGGGGGAGAGACTCGTACCTCAACAGATGGGAGCGGTCAGTGAGGGATTGCGGCAACGATATCCTAATGCTTACAAATAATAACATCAAAATGATAAGAAATATCATACGTTTGTATATTATTTTGACATACTATGAAGCTTCTACTTTTGATTGGGGAATATTCAATAACGTAATAATTCATTTCGCATTACATCTAGAAGACATTCTGTATGCACGATTTTACAAATGCTCATTCTGTAAAGGGCTTCATTGATTTTCCAATATTCCAAGTTAGAACATAGCTAGCAAGAAGTTTTTTTTTTTGTTTAAGACCGAGGATACTTGTGTGATTTGTGTTTGTATTTTCTTCTTTCAAATTTATCAAAATATTTCTATGTATTTCACCTAAAATGAAACGAAAAACTATATCATGCGAAGCTGAGTGTAAACGTATCGTAATATACAGATTATTATGTATAACCAACAATTATACAGACGTCCCAAAATAAATTATTTTCGCATGTCCAGCATATATGAAATTGTATGATATTTTTGTGAAGAGTCGAGTAGTGTCGTCGCATGTTGAATTTTAACACAGCCTTAACATTTTTCGAACAAATTAAACATTTCGTATTCTCCCCACTAACACGAAAAAATATTTCTCTTCCTTTTCATCCTTGAATGTACTACGTCCATGATTAGAAGACATTGTGAAACGGTGGAACACTCCGACCAACACAATGATAATGGCAGTCCACCACTGCTCTTCGTTTGCGCATGAACATTGAGTACAGTACAGGTGGGGATGGGTCAGGCGGAGCGCGCTCATTACGTACTGGCTTCGGTTCCGTTCAGGGGCTTACTCGCGAGTACGCTTTTGGAGACGTCTGATCTAAAGGGACAAAGGTCGGACCCAGTAATGTAGAAAAACGTTACTCACATGTACACATAATAAATAGGGCCGTGATATCGGTATATTTGTATTAGTTTGAGGTGAACATACGACGCCGGACAGAATGTAGTCGACGTGTTTCAAGTACAGGCAGCGGAAGCGAATTTGACACACGCCTAAGCAAGCACGTTCCGTGTTTTGTACACGATTATTGTGTACTGACATAAGCCTGTCGTAATTAAACACACTTAACTGCCATCGACCTGGGCCGGGATCGAAGCCGCAACTTCGAGCATAGAAGGCCAGCGCTATACCAACTACGCTACCGAAGCCGACTTCGCCACAAATCTCGCAGAGTGTGTCCAGAATCGAACCCCGGTATATCCTGGAGAAAGAATTCAGGAAGAAGAGCAGACAGAAGCCTGGAAGCTTTGTAACTGACCGTGCGCCTGTCCGTCTAGCATATCTTTTAAACAATACACACAATTTGTCTCTTGTAACCTTGATGTCGTATTGCTTCGTCACCTGGGACAATATGGCGTGCACAACTGCGATATTGCATGAAGCATTAAATTATGTATCAAACGCGAGGTGCAAACAACGAAAATGCAAGCTCATCTGAAATTAGCTGGAATCTGCAGTAAGGAGCACCAAGTTAAATTTAGAATGAAACCAGCACTCTCAGCTTCTGCACATGGCCTCCTTCCACCAGTGAAGAATGTCTTCGCGGAATATATGTATTTTAGATTCACAAGCAGCCTTGATCCAGATGATGCTTCCGAAGTATATTCATTCCGAGACTTTTGAGTAAACAAGTCTATCCTGGAGAGGGCATCAACTCCTAGCACAATTCTCCAACCTGGAGGGTAAGGTTAAAATATATCACAAGGTGGCCACAAAGTCTGGACACTTACAATAACATTTCCTCTCCCCTCATTTTATTTTCTTCCTTTACAGTCATAATTTTCTTTTTCCCCTTACTTCTTCCTCGTCTTACCTTCCTTTCCCCATTCCTTTCATCATTTTCTTCTCCTCCTCCCCATTTCTTTTCCACTTTCGTTTTTTCCTTCACTTCCTTTCCCCTTTTCTTCACTTAACTGTTCACTCCTTTTCCCATTTATCCTCTATTTTTCAACTTTTCCTTCCTTTCCGCTTCTCTTCATGACCTCTTCTTCCCTTTTCCTTTCTCATCTCCTCTTTCATTTTCGGTTCTAGTTCCTTTTCCCCCCACTTCATCTTCTTCCCTTTCCCTTTCGCTCTTCATTCTTTCTTTCACCTTTCACTTTTCCCCTCTCTTCAGCTGCTTCTCTTTTCCCTTCTTTTCTCGTTTTTTTCTCATCTTCCCTTCCAATTTTCCCTCTAGCATCCTTATATTCCACTCTTCCTTTCTGCCTTTTTCCTTCTCATCTTCTCTTCCATTTTCATTTCTACATATTTCTCACTTTCTTTAGTCCACACCTGGGGAGTAACGGTTAGCGCGTGTGGCCGCGAAACCAGGTGGCCCAGGTTCGGTTCCCGGTCGGGGTAAGTTACCTGGTTGAGGTTTTTTCCGGGGTTTTCCCTCAACCCAATATGAGCAAATGCTGGGTACTTTCGGTGTTGGACCCCGGATTCATTTCACAGGCATTATCACCTTCATCTCATTCAGACGCTAAATACCCAGAGATGTTGATAAAGCGTCGTAAAATAACCTACTAAAATAAAAAAACTCACTTCATTTTCCCCTTTCCTTTACGTTCTTCCCTTTCCTTTTAGCTCTTTCCCCTATTTTTCGTTTTTTCTTCCCTTTCAGTTTATTCTTTCTTTTTATTTTAGCCTCTCCTTTTCATCTGACATTCTTCCTTTCATATTTTCTTTTTCCCTCCTATTCTTTCACTCTTTCATTTCTCTCCTTTTCGTTATGTCGTTCTATTCCTTTCTGCCTTCTTCTTTCTCATCTCCTCTTCCACTTTCGTTTCTATTTCGTATTCTTCACTTCCTTCTCTCGTTTTCTTCGTCTTTGCCTTTTCACTCTTTACCCCTCTTTCCTTTTTTTTCCTTATTGTCAACTTTCTTTCATTTTCTCTTCCTTTTTATTTTTCTCTTTCTTTTCCCTCGTCGTTTCTTTTTTCTCTTATATTCTTCGTAAATACATACATACATACATCTTCGTATCTTTACTTTTCTCATGTTGTCTTTATTTATCATTTTCTCCTCATCAATTTCCTTCGTCCTCCTTACCCATATATATCTCTCCCTTTTCCCTTCGAATCCTACTCATTCTTTTGCTTCTTTCTTTCCTCATTTTTCTCTGTTCCTGTTACCCGTCTCTTTCTTTTCTTCTCCTGTTTCATTTGTGTCCAGATTTATGGCCACCTGCAGGTCCCGAAAGTTCAAGGATTGCACAACGTCGTATTATAATATTTTTAAGTTCACTAAGCATTGTCTACGACGTGCGTGTGAGAAGTTCGTCGCCTACCACATTGAAAAGGTGTAAACAAAGCTTTCACTGTTAACTGCCATTTTACATTAATTTAAGTACGAAAAATCGTAATTTTGTGTTGACTATATTTTCTGTAGTTTAATTTTGATTTTAGTGCGCCGAACATATTGGCAAAAATAGAAAATATCGAACTTCGTGCTGTCATTAAATGTTTCGTGAAAAAAGGAATAAGTCCAACAGGAATTAAGGCAGACATACTTGCTACACTGAGGGAATCCGCTCCAGCGTTTTCGACTGAAAAAAAAAATGGGCGGCAATATTTAAACATGGTCGAGACAGTGTGGAAGACGACCTCCGTAGTGGAAAAAAATTATTGTTTATTTAACGTCGCTCGCAACTGCAGAGGTTATATCAGCGTCGCTGGTGTGCCGTAATTTTGTCCCGCAGGAGTTCTTTTACATGCCAGTAAATCTACTGACATGAGCCTGTCACATTGAAGCACACTTAAATGCCATCGACCTGGGCCCGGATCGAACCCTCAACCTCGAGCACAGAAGGCCAGAGCTATACCGACTACGCTCCCGATCCGTAGTGCATGTCTAGTAACAGCAACGAGTGAAGAAGTCGTAGAAAAAATCCACGATATGGTTTTGAATGAGTGTCGACTGAAAGTGCCGGAAATTAGCGAGGTTATGCGTGTCTCAACTGAGCAGGTGAGTCAAATCTTAGTCAATGTCGGAGAGATAGATCCCGAGTCTACACTTTTCAATAACCTTAGGTAGGAACGAGTAGTAAGGTACTAGAATTCCAGGCTCTCCTGTAGATCAGCACCCTGCCCTCTATAAGTAATCGCTGAAACTGAAGAGCCAGCTATCCGTAGTCGTCCATTTCCGAACAGTGAATAAGGTGTTTGATTTCTTTTTCTTGGGGGCTGACTTAAACCAAGAGCATAAACAACCAAATGTAATGGAATGTTTGGCCATCCACAGCAAGGCACGAATTCCTTGCTTGTGATTGTGACAATCATTCATCTCACTTCAAGGAACTTCTTAAGGATTTATCATTGCAATGTGTGGAAAACGTGAAAAATGGAAAAATATACAATTTCACGCAACATTAAATTAAAATATACATTTGTCACCAAAACTGTTGAAATATGCACTATATTCAAAATAAAATTGTTTTCATTCGTTTGAAACGCAAATATACAGGATGGAGTCGCCCTGAGTGTCGCAGTTGGTATAGCGCTGGCCTTCTGTGCCCGAGGTTGCGGGTTCGGTCCCGGCCCAGTCGATAGCATTTAAGTATGCTTAAATACGACAGGCTTATTTCATTAGATTTAGTGGCATATACAAGAACTCATGCGGGATAAAATTCCGGCACACCGGCGATCCTGATATAACCTCGGCAGTTGCGAATATCGTTAAATAAACCATAATTTGTTATACAGGTTGGAAGTGATTAACCCTGCAGATTGAAAGAGGCGATAGAGTATACTTAGGCCCAATTGTATAAAACTCCCTGACTAAAGATCAACTTTGATCGTAGATCGAAAAGTGAACCGAGTTCAGACACTTCTTCTATTGTATAAAACTTTTCTGCGATCAAATTACCTTGGTTTAAATGCAATCTAAGTTCACGTGAAAAGGATCTGGCAACATCGCATAAACAGGTGAAATACGTGATGCGCGGACCATGTTATACAGGTTTGTTCAGTGTTACCAATCTAGCGACTTTAACTCTTTTTCAACAACAAATTCTTTTAACTTTTATATTGCTTAAATAGGGATTTAGTGACCTTTTTAGTACCACAATAGTGACAAAATTTTATCTTTCTTTGTTGATAATGAGAAATCTAGCGACTTTACAAGTACTTTTTGGCGACTTTCCGTATACTCTGTTGGAGACACTGGTTTTTTGTGCAATGTAAATAATTGCGGACAATAAGAAGAAGGTTGACTGTTCTCCGAGTTGTTATCATGTTATGGTGTTTGATACTGCTAAACATAATAAAGCTTTATACGACGACAATTTTCGTTTAGTAATACAGTAAATTGAAAATTTATTAATGTACCTATCATATCCATTAATAATTACTGGTTGTTGTAAATATAATATAATTATAGGTTATGTTATTTGATACTGCTGAACACGATGGAGCCTTATAAAATATAAGAATGTTTGTGTATTAAGGCAAGAAATTGAAAGAAATATATATAAATGTACCTATCATATTTATTGATATTAATAATAATGGATATTTTATTTGCACAATCTGTCACTCGTATATTTCAAACAGAAAAGAAATAACTGAACTTGGATCATCTAACTTAATCGGAGAAATTTCTTCAGTCAAAGTTGACTTTAATTTGAGACAAATTAATCTTAGATTAGACTTTATACGACACAAAACTCGAAGTTCAGCTGAAACAAGGATCAATTTAACCTCTGATCTAAGATTAAATGGTTTATACAATCGGGCCTTAAAGGAACAGAAACCCTATATTACGTTTTGTAATTAAATGCACTGTTAATTAGAAAATTAAGTTGGAAGTTTCAGCAGTCCAGCAACATCACCGATAACACAGTGATCTTTCTTCTAGTAATAAAGCTGTAAGATGTGAACGATCTCAGGTCTGTCTCTGTACGCGAGACTCCCTCTCTCGCTACGATGCGACGTTGCAATCTGTTCGCAACGTTCAGTGCCTTGAACTTTTTAAATTAAATTTACACGAAAACCGTCCACTCTATTGAAATACACCACAGGGACAAATGATTCTATATTAGATTTTCTCGATATGGACAAAAGTCACTATCACAATAGTTACCGAATAAGGTGTTAAATATTTAACTATGAACTTTCCACCCATATGGTATTGCACTTTGTTATATATAACATGAGGTATTCGCTCTGAAAATCTGCAGGGTTATTTCACGGCCACCCTGTATATGAGTAGGCTACGTATCAATAAAAACATGAATTTTCATGCAAATCATCCATCTAATTATACAGACGTGGACAAATTATTAGCAAAATTGGAGATTTTTATTATATATTTTTACAAAATATGATTCTTCAATTTAGACTACAGTTGATATCTTTGCGTATTTACAAATTATTAGAAAAATTGAAGATTTGTATTGTATATTTTTACAAAATTTTACTCTTCAATTTAGACTACAATTGATATTATTGCATATTTACAAATTATTAGCAAAAGTGAAGATGTTTTTGTATATTTTTACAAAATTCGACTCTTCAATTGGGACTACAGGTGACATTTTGGAAATTTCCAAATTATTAGCAAAACTGAATATTTTATTATATATTTTTACAACATTTGACTCTCCACTTTAAACTGAAGTTCACATTTTTGCATATTTACAAATTATTAGCAAAAGTGAAGATGTTTTTGTATATTTTTACAAAATTCGACTCTTCAATTGGGACTACAGGTGACATTTTGGAAATTTCCAAATTATTAGCAAAACTGAATATTTTATTATATATTTTTACAACATTTGACTCTCCACTTTAAACTGCAGTTGACATTTTTGCATATTTACAAATTATTAGCAAAATTGAAGATTTTATTATATATCTTTTACAAAATTTGACTCTTCAGTTTAGAATAGCCTACATTTTTGCATAATTATATCTACTGTAATGATAGAAATATGCAAAATTGTCAACTGTACTCTAAATTGAAAAATCAAATTTTGTAAATGGAATTATCATAAAAATCGTCAATTTTGTTAATAATTTGTCCACGTCTGTAAATAATTACAACGTTAGCCTATTTCCTTATCGATTCTTTCTTTCATGCAAATCAACCTGAAACATCAAGTGTTGTTCTCGCTTATGACTGAATAAGCTCCATAGCATTACTAATTAAAACTAATTAGCTTGAACTGCTGTGAGTAATGCTTATCACTATCAGATCATCAAGTGCATTATGCTACCCCTCCTTCAATTTCCAAATGGCTCAATCAAGCCTCATTCAATAGACCCACAAACTGAGCACCGAGGGGAAAATTCAATACCACAATTAACAAAGTTATCAGTGGCAGATATGTTGTCGTAAGTCAAAGTGACACTACGCAAACATGAAGACCACCCGTTCGCTCCCCTGTCCCGGAGAGACACTGCAAAGAAGATAAATAACAATTACATTAATTACGACATGGCACTCGGCAAAGATATGGCTGTATGGAGAACGCACGCTTTTGGGATCATCGGCTTTGATGGTACTGTTTTAGATTAAAGTCAATGATGTACAACGATGTAGAGCACAGCTAAATTACGTAACTCCGAACTGCGAAATCTGCGGTTTGTTGCCTTCGTAATTAATGCACTTATCTTCCTCAACTTTTCGTAATATTGTATAGGTATAGTCCGGGTCAGCTTACTTAATATAAACCTAACCATTTTTCCCCTATTACTACATATGCTAGTGGATTATAGTGATTTTCTAGCTCTCAGGTTCAATTTTCTTTTACCAACTTCATTTCGAATTTCGGCAACTAGCAGTTATTTTCTAACTGTTATGTTGGCAGCAATAACTCCGCTTTGCAGTAAAGTAAACTGATGAAAATGCAAGTACCTAGGCTTGTGAATTAATAATTAATTAGTAATACCGGTATTAATATTAATATCAATACACAATTCAGTTCTGCTGCGTTGTAATTCCAATTCAACTCTATATTCAGGCAAACGTAATTAAATAAGAAATAGCTTATAGACCTACTTCGTATGAAACAAGCACGTAATAGTAATATGCGTTACAATAGCGGTATGTTGACGTTTTCATGTTCGAGGAAAAGATTGAAAAAGGGAAACGTAGTTGAGCTTTTTTAATTTCCGAGAACATGAAAACAAACATACCGCTCGTGTATCGTACATTATTTTGTGCGAAGATCGTTTATTACATACCTGAAAGAGGAATTTATAATTAGTTGCAATGAAATCTCCATCTTGGTTTCTGTTCAATGACGGCAACTTTGGAAAACAAATATATCTATCTTCAACATTGTTCCTATAAAATGTTTTCTGTGTTTACTATACTCCAGCAGGCCGTGATATACGTCTGTCTTTTTTTTCCCCCAGTCTATGATGAGTCTGGAATATTGTTGATTTTTTCACGGCTTCCTTAATGTTACTTGCATTACAAATGCAGTAACTTTTGTGGTGTTGTAGAATTTACTTAATTTTTGCAAATATTTAAAAACAATAATTAACAGTGCAATTTAGGTGAAATTGCAGTGGTAAGTTTCCAATTTATAATTATTACTATATTGAATGTCTTTAAAAATAATATGTTAAAAGCCTAAAGCAGTAAAATGAATATGGCGCTTAAGCGGTAAGAATAGGGAAATTGTTATGTGTATTACGTTGGGAATACTGAATGTGGTATTTCACACTTACCGCGTATTGGTTCTGTGCGGAAAGCAAGCAAATACGCACGATCTCGCACAAATATATTTAACATTTTAATTAAATTTTTTCATGATCAGACTTTTATTTAAATGTCCAAGAGAGGAAATAGCATGGTAACAACTTCTTCAAGAAAGAAAGTGCTCGTACATATTTTATATAAGCTATACATTTTAAAGTGGTGTTCTGTTTTCGGAATTCGTACTAATCATTTCACGTGATCAAACTACATTTTTAGGTTAGGTCTCGTGAATCGTAAACTGTTTAGTTAAACCAATGAATTTCATGTTGCCAGACAAAATAAACTTTAATATTAGATCATACTAATCCTGATTACCAACATAATATGCGAAAAGTCCAGGGGAAAAATATAGGCCTATTATTTCATAACCTATTGAACTATTCAAAAAACACCACGCAACATAAAGATGAGACGTGGTAAATAAGATGACATTGTTATTGTTAATTACTATATTATTATTATTTATTATTATTATTATTATTATTATTATTATTATTATTATTATTATTATTATTATTTCAGTGCGTAGCATTGCGATTTTTCCCTCTTTGGTGATAACTTGTATTAGTTGGCAACACTGAAGAGACAGACAAAAAGGAACTTTTAGGAACTACACTTACGTGATCCTCACTATAGCTCGAAAGACTGCTACTGAGGAGGTCGCACGTTCGAGACCGATTAGTTTATAATTCTAAGAAGAAGAAAAATGAGGAAGAGACAATAACTTAAGTGTCATGAGTTTCCCACAGCTGAATTTCAACATTATTTCCCATACGCCTCGTTTCTCATTTTTCATATTTTTGCAACTTTTTTTTATCACGAAAAATCTGTAAAACTGGACTAAGAGCCATCCATTAGAAGCCTTGAATTCTGGCTCATTTAATTTGTCACTTCAAGGACTTGCTTTGCAGAATAAGTAAAAATCCAAACGTCATGCTTTGGAGTTGCTTGCATTGTAATACAGTGAAACCTGTTCAAATCGGAACCTGAATAATACGGAATTCTATCTATTTCCGAACAATTTATTGGTCCCGGCGAAATTCGTATGTATGTGTATTTTTTTTCCTGAATAACACGGAAACCTGTCCACAACGAAAAAAAAACTTAAGACCATGTCACTTTCGTCTTGAACAGGTTTTACTGTACAGTAGTGGCAAAAAAAACCGGACAGACCCTTGTACCTGATTTCAGAGCCTTGTTCACTCAAGAGCACGACAAACTGGTAAGTAAGACTTTCGTGGTTCGAATCCTGCCTGGGAAGGAAACTTTTTTGTTCCTTATTCAAATTTATTCCCAATACTTTTCGATAGATGGTAAAATTCATGTTCTGGGAATAATAAGTTAATGAGATAGTAAAATATCGCTGCAATCGAAAAGTACTGGGAATAAATTTGAATAAGGAACAAAAAAAGTTTCCTTCCCAGGCAGGATTCGAACCATGAAAGTCTTAGTTACCAGTCTATCGTGCTCTGGAGTGAACAAGATTCTGAAATCAGCTACAAGGGTCGGTCCGGGTTTTTTTTTTTTTTTTGCCACTACTGTACATACATTGGAACGTAAACTAAACGGAGGGTTGCGCTGTTGAAGTACGGGGGTAAAGGGGAAGACAGGTCTGGTGATTATCAGCTGCACTCATCAGGGATAGTCGTGCCTAGATACGGAACGCTAATCCGCTTCCAAACTGAGGTATGTTTATTTTATGACTAATACAATATTTCGAATTAATAATTCTGTGTATTTTAAGTAATTCCTGTAGAATTAATACAAGAGGGTGGACGCGCATTATCTAGCGAAATTTATAAACTTGTATTTGCTATTTGGGGAAAGGAAATTGTACCAGAACAATGGAAGGAGTCCATAATTGTACCTATGTTTAAGAAGGGGACAAGACTAACTGTGGTAACTTCTGAGGAATATCACTTTTATTGACGTCGTACAAAATTTTGTCGAATATTATTTTGAGAAGATTAACTCCGTACGTAGATGAAATTATTGAGGATCATCAGTGCGGTTTTAGCGTAACAGATCGACTATTGATCAGATTTGTTTGTATTCGACAGATATTGGAGAAAAAAATGGGAGTATAAGGGTACAGTACATCAGTTATTCATAGATTTAAAAAAGGCTTATGACTCGGTTAAGAGAGAAGTATTATATAATATTCTTATTGAATTTGGTATTCCCAAGAAACTAGTTCGATTAATTAAAATGTCTCAGTGAAACGTACAGCAGAGTCCGTATAGGTTAGTTTCTATTCGACACTTTTCCAATTCACCGCGGACTAAGCAAGAAAATGCATCATCACCTTTACTTTTCAACTTTGCTCTAGAGTATGCCATTAGGAAAGTTCAGGATAACAGACAGGATTTGGAATTGAACGGGTTACATCAGCTGCTTGTCTATGCGGATGACGTGAATATGTTAGGAGAAAATCCACAAACAATTAGGGAAAACACGGAAATTTTACTTGAAGCAAGTAAAGTGACAGGTTTGGAAATAAATTCCGAAAAGACAAAGTATATGATTATGCTCAGAATATTGTACGAAATGGAAATATAAAAATTGGAAATTTATCCTTCGAAGAGGTGAAAAAATTCAAATATCTTGGAGCAAGAGTAACAGATATAAATGAAACTCGGGAAGAAATTAAACGCAGAATAAATATGGGAAATGCCTGTTGTTATTCGGTTGAGAAGCTTTTGTCATCTAGTCTGTTGTCAAAAAATCTGAAAGTTAGAATTTATGAAATAGTTATATAAACTGGTTGTTCTTTATGGTTGTGAAACTTGGACTCTCACTTTGAGAGAGGAACAGAGATTAAGGGTGTTTGAAAATAAGGTGCTTAGGAAAATATTTGGGGCTAAGAGGGATGAAGTTACAGGAGAATGGAGAAAGTTACACAACGCAGAACTGCTCTCATTGTATTCTTCACCTGACATAATTAAATCCAGACGTTTGAGATGGGCAGGGCATGTAGCACGTATGGGCGAATCCAGAAATTCATATAGAGTGTTAGTTGGGAGACCTGAGGGAAATAGACCTTTGGGGAGGCCGAGACGTAGATGGGAGGATAATATTAAAATGGATTTGAGGGATGTGGGATATAATGATAGAGAGTGGATTAATCTTGCACAGGATAGGGACCGATGGGGGCTTATGTGAGGGCGGCAATGAACCTTCGGGTTCCTTAAAAGCCATTTGTAAGTAAGTGTATTTTAAGTGATCAACTCTCAGTTCTGCTCAAAACCACTGCTACTTTCGTATAATTCAATCAGCTGTAACTCCTTAATGATTGATAATATCAGACCCATGTTCATATGACATTTTATGCTCAAGATGGCCTATAGAACTGATTCCTAAAGCGCGTGTCTGCAGTCGTGAATCACCCTGTGTAACAGTAGGCAGTAGTAACCATTCGACTTCACAGCCTTCCATCCCTGTTGAGTACACCAACCCCGCTGTAAAGGAGCTTAAAAGGAGCTCAGGGTCACAATCAATTTACAGAGAAATGACCAATAGAACAGAAGCTAGCCATTCAGTCACTTCACTAACTGGCCGGCCCCATTCATGCGCACAAAAAGACAGCGTTGTATACTAAACAATGACCAGAGATGCAAGAAGAGCTGCGTCCACATACACAAATAGTCCGTCAATCTCTTCTGTTCTCCGGTATAGCAATGCAGATTCAAAGCCCTTCTACAGGGACATCATTTTATTTTTACTTCAATTTTTATTGTACCTGAGTTTTTGAATGTACTTCACTCCCACACCTTCCAGTGACGAAAGAGCTTTCAATATTGAATCATATTTTCGCACAGGTACTGTCCGTTTGCCTACGTCGCATCCCGATTTCCCCCACCTGCTTCTCCTCGCCCCTCTGTAATAGCTGGGCTGTCTTAGCTCTTTTCTGAAAACATTAATTTCTCTTAGGAATTGGAAGTTTACGTAATATTATACAGCTGTTTAATTTAACTTAAATAAAAGGGCCTTGTTAAGTAATTAACTGTCACGTGATTTCCTCCCTTTCTACAATCCTGCAGCATAACCACTTGGACGGACAGTAGATAGCATGTCTGAGTAATTTTATATTTTCGGGTCGGGTAGAAGTGAAGATTGAATTTACAGTACGTAGAGTAGGTACAGAATTATTTCAACATGAGTTACTAGTACGAAGGACGAAACTGGCAATTGGAATTAGATGCAATAGTCTATAGTGCGATAATATGCACAAAAGAACTGAAGCCTGTATCGAAATGAACGGCCACCATTTTCAAAATTGTGTTTAAATATTCATATTATGATTATGTTTCAATTTAACTTCTTTCTCTATATTGTACGCTAATGTGCTGTAGACAGTATAATATACACTGCATAATGAATACGTTCGCATGGATAACTCACTTCGTGAGTAAAAACACTTATTCTTAATACAGTACTGTACTTTGATTAAAGAAAATACTAATGAAAATTATCAAACTCAAAATCGCGATATTTCCTAGTTCACGTAAATGGATGAACTACTTTTCTTCCTTCCTATACCGAGTAGAGTGGTTTGTGTTTTACGCCAGTATCATCGAACTCCAGTCTTGGAGGTTAGCAAGCGGTGTTTCCTGTTCTCTAAAGGTATAGACAGGTTAATATTAAAAATGTTAGTAAAAATAAAATGATGTCCCTGTACATGTACTGTGTCGTGTCTCAATCTGCGTTGTCTGCGTCCTGTTAACAACAAAACCAATGAGTCCCACTTGCGTGTCTCGTGTTGACCAAAGATCTGAACACTAGCATATTCAGCAGTTCATCCAACACTATTAAACGAGCAATTCTTCTGTATTTGTAAATTTTATCTGACCTAAGGATTTTGGTGAAATGGGACGAATCTACCGTTTTAGGTGTGAGAAAGCGATCTGGCTACGTCTAGATTTGGGGGGGGGGGGGAGGGGGAACCATTTATGAAATTAAATTAAATGATAAATTCTTCGGAATATGTATTATATGTATTTCTCGTGTTAAATTCTATCGTACCTGGTAAGCATGTTTCGGTCTGTTATTGACCTTCTTCAGAACTGGCTGTTGTTGGTCTTGGCGCCTTTTGTTTTTTTTTCTTGTGGGGGTGTGTTTGTGTAGTGTAATGTGGAGTCAATGAGTGTGTGTGTTCTGAAATTGAGTTGTGTGTTGAGGATTTCATTTGGATGTGTTTTTGTGTGTCTGTATAATTCGTACTATTCTAATGTGTTTAGTTTCTGGTTTTTTGGTTGGATATGTAGAATTTCCATGTCTGTGTTGACGTCTCTGTAAGTGTGGATAGCATTTGTGATGTGTTACAAAGAACACATCATAGCCATAACAAAATTACAAAACACTTCCACATATGCAAAACACATCACAAATGAAGAGTCCACTGCAAGAATGATGGATGTCGTTTGGAATACATTTTGCAGGAGAAGCAACTGAAAGTTTGAAATGCTTAGCGCTCAAAGCTTAACTGTGATTTTCCGATCATTACTGGACAATGAATATCAGTGTTAATGCCATATAACTCTGTATGTTCATTCTATATGTCTTAAGCTATGCATTGACGGTCTTAGTTCATTTTCGACAAGAAAGTGACATCCATCATTCTTGCAGTGGACTCTTCAAATGCTAACCACACATATAGAGACATCAACACAGACATGGAAATTCTACATAACCAACCAAAAAGCCAGAAACTAAACACGCTAGAACAATACAAAATATACGGACACACAAAAACACATCCAAATGGATTCTCAAAACACAACTCAATTTCAGAACACACACTCTTTGACTCCACATTACACTACACAAACACACCCCCACAGGAAACAAAACAAAAGGCGACAAGACCAGCAACGACCAGTTCTGATGATGGCCAATAACAGGCCGAAACTTGTTAACAAGATAACATGAAATTTAACACGAGAAATATACATAATACGTTTTCCAAAGTGATATAGTGTTAAAAGTTGTGTAATCAAGATGGATAAATTCTTGTACATTTCTAAATTTTATACTGAAAACGGGCCTAAGAATTTGATACAGTGGGGTGAATCTATCGTTTTTGGCGTGAGAAAGCGATTTAGCTACGTCTCGGTTTTGGGAAAAATTATTTATGGGATTAAATTAAATGATAAATTCTTGTATATTTCTGAATTTAATCTTAAAAAACGGACCTCTGAATTTTTATGAAATGAGGTGAATCTATCCTTTTCAGGTGCGAGAAAGCGATTTATGAGAAAACTCTAGTGGGTTAAATTAAACGAACAATTTTTGTATATTTCTAAATTTTATCTTGAAAACGGGCCTTAGAGTTTTGATGAAATGGGGCGAACTCTGAAGCAACAGCACCAGATAATGATGATGATGATGATGATGATGATGATGATGACGACGGTTAATTATATCACTGTATAATTAGAAACTAAAAACTATGAATGTGATCAGGGGCGTACGCAAGGGGGGGGGGGAGGGCGACTGGGTTTGAATCCCCATCCCTTGAACTAAAAATTACATATGTATTTATTTTTTATAGATTTGAGTATTTTTACCCATAATCGTCTTCCCTTCTCTAATTATTCACTGTCAGAGTAACAAAATCTACATCGACATAAGGTATAGTCCTCCTACCTCTCCAATATAATGCCTGTGCTTAGTTCTGCGGCATATTCGAACTATAACAATGTACCTTGTAATAAATTGACGCCGACACAATATGAAATTTAACTTGTTTAAGGAAAATTGGATGTCTGTGAGAAAAATTACGTTTCAAAGATTTTATAAGGATATTCATGAATATGTTCTGGTAGAACTTAGAATAATATCAATAAATATACCGTAACATAATAATGATAATAATAATAATAATAATAATAATAATAATAATAATAATACACAAAATTTAAAATACCGATAAAGTAAATTGTAAACATTTTAATAATGACCCCTCCCCTTGACAAAGTCCTGTGTACTTCACTGCATGTGATAGTAGGCATAGTCCGGGTCAGCTTACTTAAAACCTAACCATTTTCCTCTATTACTACATATGCTAGTGGATTATAGTGATTTTCTAGCTCTCAGGTTCAATTTTCTTTTACCAACTTCGTTTCGAATTTCGGGGACTGACTAATACTACAACTGGCAGTTATTTTCTAACTGTTATGTTGGCAGCAATAACTTCGCTTTGCAGTAAAGTAAACTGATGAAAATGCAAGTACCTAGACTTGTGAATTAATAATTAATTAGTAATACCGGTATTAATATTAATATCAATACACAATTCAGTTCTGTTGCGTTGTAATTCTAATTTAACTCTATATTCAGGTAGCCTAACTTTAATTAAATAAGAAATAGCTTACAGACCTACTTCGTATGAAACATGCATGTAAATATATTTGACATTTTAATGAAATTCTTTCGTGTTTAGATTTTTATTAAAATGTCCAAGAGAGAAAATAGTACGGTAGCGACTTCAAGAAAGAAAGTGTTTGTAGGTTTTTAAGTAAGCTATACATTTTGAAGTGTTGTTCTGTTTTCGGAATTCGTACTAAACATTTCACGTGATCAAACTACATTTTTAGGTTAGGTCTCGTCAATCGCAAACTGTTTAAAGCAATGAATTTCATGTTTCCAGACAAAATATATATATATATATATATATATATATATATATATATATATATATATATATATATAATTTGAAATGGTAATGGAAATTACGGGAAAACGGCTGAACGGATTTTAATGAGTGACCCCTCATTTTCATGCCTGGCATCCAAAGTTTTTCGGAAAAGTAGTAGTTTTCAGTGAAATGTCAATTTTCCTACATAATTTTCCTATTTTCCAAAATCCATCTGTTGTCAGTTTTGAGAACTAATTTTATTGAATCACGGCCGACTTGATTGAATTTCAGAACAAAACACACACTACAACAAACAATAGGCTATTACACGAAGGCCATGACCTGCAGGATTGCCGAAATATTTAGAGCTCAATTCAATTTGTTCTTAAAAACTGATTCTGCAGTGTATAATTTTCTCAGTACAGCTGTGTATTGGATATTCAAATCTACGAAACTTGAGGTCGTTTGATGACATTATTACCATTAGAAATTAAATATTATTGTAGTTAATAACATGATGCATCTATTTTTCATTAATTGTACATAATACTGATGCTATATTGATGACATGAAAGTGAAACGTTTTGTGGTTATGTAAGTAAATGTAGAGAATATCTTAATTTAGATCTTCATTTCTATAATTTACGGAGTGGCTGCTATATATAACTACATAACTTAAGTAAGATAATAATATTGTTATTAAAAATGAAATATTTTTTATACTTATTAACCCAGTGGGGTTGGGTCTTTTTCATATACTTAATGGCGGTGTGGTGTAGATATTGATATGTGTCACTGTCTTCAGTATTGGCTCGAGAGAGCGCAAAAATTACAGTTCCTAAGGAAAGATCAAAAGGTATTACTTACTGATAAAATAAGAGGCCTAGAAAATTTTGTAGTCTCCAGATCATTTCAGCAACATCTCTTAGTAGGATAAAATGATTTTACGCTCTACATTTCAAGTTCTACATGCAGCAGCTATACGAAAATGCTATTGTTCGAAAGCTTAGCAAACCTAACATTTTTTTAACTTTTGCCTACAATCCACAATGACCTGAAATAGCTACTGCTAGCGTCCTGACATTGATACTTGCGTTTTAGCGTTGAAACTCAAAAATTGAAGTTGGATAGGTTCAAGAAAAAGTATTTGGCCTAAAAAAATCCATTCAGAGGGAGTATGTTTCATTATTATGGAAGAAAATAACTATCAAAAAGACATATTCTGAAACATTTTTATTTGAACGTCTAACGAACTTAGTTTGCAGCAGTATTTGCTGCACAAGCCACTAGTAAATTTTAATTTTAGATCTTACTAATCCTAATTACCAACATAATATGCGAGAAGTCCAGGAAGAAAATATAGGCCTACTATTTTCATAATTTATTGAACCATTTAGAAAACACCTCGCAATATAAAGATGAGATGTGGTAAATAAGTAACACATTATTATTATTATTATTATTATTATTATTATTATTATTATTATTATTATTTCAGTACGGAGAATTGTGATTCCAATTCAACTCTATATTCAGGTAAGTGTAATTAAATTAGAAATAGCTTATAGACCTACTTCGTATGAAACATACACGTAAATATATTTGGCATTTTAATTAAATTCTTTCGTGTTAAGATTTTTATTAAATGTCCGAGAGGGAAAATAGCACAGTAGCGACTTCTTCAAGAAAGAAAGTGCTTATACGTTTTTAAGTAAGCTATACATTGAAAGCGGTGTTCTGTTTTCGGAATTCGTACTAATCTTTTCACGTGATCAAACTACATTTTTAGGTTAGGTTTCGTGAATCGTAAACTGTTCAGTTAAAGCAATGAATTTCATGTTTCCAGACAAAATAAATTTTAATATTACATCATACTAATCCGAATTACCAACCTAATATGCGAGAAGTCCAGGAAGAAAATATAGGCCTACTATTTTCATAATTTATTGAACCATTTAGAAAACACCTCGCAATATGAAGATGAGCTGTGGAAATAAGTAAGACATTCTTATTGTTAATTACTATATTATTATTATTATTATTATTATTATTATTATTATTATTATTATTATTATTATTATTATTATTATTATTATTATTATTATTTCAGTACGTAGAATTGTGATTTTTCCCTCTTTGGTGATAACTGGTATTAGTTGGCAACACTGAAGAGACGGCCAAAAAAAAGAACTTTTAGAAACTACACTTACGTGATCCTTATTATAGTTAGTGGCAAAAATTCGAACGCGTCTGTGCTACTGTATCATGTACTGGGCGTATAATTCAGATGACAGAGTGACTAAGAAATGTGTTGCATGCATAAGACTGCAACAGCATAGTGGAAATCTAGATGTGTCATCTCCATAAGAGGGACTGAGAGAGATGTATTTCAAGTAAATACGACTGTAACTGTCATGAGGATATGAGCAACACAATCCAGAACAATGATTTCAAACCATTATTACGGTAGGGAGGAGTATAAATTAGACACACACAAAAGGAGTAGTAAAATGAAATCATATTAGGAACTATTTTCAGAATCATTTATGAATTTATGCAATACGTACAGTAATCTATTTCCTTGAAGAAATTAATGTAAAAAGATCATTTCACAGTAACTCACGTTACATTCAGACACATTTATCAACTCATTAGATATACAGTAGGATTCCTCGTATCCGGCAACTGTGGGACAAAGCCAGTGCTGGATAACTGATTTTGTCGGATAATAGGAAAATATGTTTATAGGTTATGAAAAGATATACTGTATTGCACAAACATTTTTTTCCATATTGAAATTTAGTAATTTTCGTAGAGATATTTAAATATAAAGTTTTGAAATACGTACAATGTTTAGACACACACAAAACGAGTAGTAAAATTAAATCATCTTAGAAAGTATTTTCAGAAATCATTTATAAATTTATGCAATACGTACAGTAATCTATTTCCTTGAAGAAATGAATGTAAGATCCTTTCACAGTAACTTACGTTACATTCAGACACATTTATGAACTCATTATATATGCAGTAGAATTTCTCGTATCCGGCAATTGTGGGACAAAGCCAGTGCTGGTTAACTGATTTTGTCGGATAATTGGAAAATACGTTTATAGGTTATGAAAAGATATATTGTATTGCACAAACATTTTTTTCCATGTTGAAATTTAATAATTTTCGTAGAGATATTTAAAAATAAAGTTTTATTTTTAGTACTGAATACGGTAATCTACATTCATCAGTTCATAATTATTGTAATACAGTAACATAGCCTATAATAGAGTAAAAATACTAAACGTTTTCGTAACCTTAGGCGGCCATGTAAGCAGTGTAGCCAACGTCGCAGCTATGAAGATGAAGTAGCGCTCGATGATTTGAACCTCTTTAAAATATCTCTAATGTCTGCTTGTTTATATATACTATCTATATATAACTCTAATGAAACTTTTACGCGCTACAGCGTAACAGAGAATTTCATACTTTCCTATTTAGATTCGTCCGACACCCCTTCGAAACGGGCGAGTTCAAGTGGTAAATTTAAACATATCGTCTCTGCGCATTGTTCACAAGCCCAAGTGACAGCTTACCGATGCTACCCGATCTACTCCAGGAACATTACGGGGTTTTCTCTCTATGTTTTCACGCGTGAACAATGTAAAGAGTAAACACAATATGCGGCATGTGCGATCCAGGAAAACCACTCACATCTTCGTCCCATTCTTCCCTTTCGCATAACTTTTTTTTTTTTTTTGCCTAGCCAAAAGTGCCGTTAATTTGGTATTGCCGGTTATTTGGGTGCCGGATAGGAGGGATTTTACTGTACTAAAACAAAAAATAAAGTTTTTTTTTTGCTTATTTATTGCATAGGTATAGGAACATTCTTATGGCAGTAACACATAATCGGGAATATAAATAATTATTTGTGATTTATTGGCGAAATAGTTGTTATAATTCGCGTTACATTTTGTGTAATAAATGAAGGAGCTAGCTAAATATAGAATCAAAATATCTTTGCTAAGAAAAGTCGTTAGATTTCAAAATACGCCCTAATTAGATTAATATCTCCTGGACGGCACGAAGACCATACTGCAGAAGACAAAAGGGACTAAAACAAATTCTTGCAAGTAGGAGATTTCAGAAGAAAATCAGAAGCATCATTATAGATCTAAAAATTTTCAAAACACCCATGATCACAACCCAATAAAAAAAAAAAAAAAAGGAAAATTTTGACATACGACATCTGTAACCGCTACAGTATACAGAAATTATTGGTAGTATCTACATTAGGCTGATTCTTAAATTCGTAGTGTTTGTCCAGGTAACACAGGGGTTTTCTTCGGGAAGCTCCGGTTCCCCTGTGACATCCCAACAAATCTCCATCATCATCTCATCATCGCGGGTGTAGTGTAGACCAGCCTCCTATGGCGCCCCCTGGGCAACGACTCTGTCGGTAAATTGGTCTACATAACTGGCTTCACATGGGTGAATGACGTAAGTCAAGTACTCGCTATTGGTATAAAAAAAAGTTCTAACACAAATGACATCTCGAAGGTACAACGTCCATTTAATCCCCAACTCACAAGTAGGTTAACACAGTAGCCTAGTTATTTCATCCCACAGGTCAAAGCACACAAGATATCATGTCTAAATTATTAATTCATGTCAATAATAATTAACAGTAAAAACATCATAATGAGGACAGTTGCGACGTGAGTGTTTTAGTTCCCCCAATAAAATAGCTAACATGATATTTGGGACAAGGGTTAATACATCCAAATGATACTGCGATGGTCCAGTTCCAAACCAACTAAAAGAAATGTTAACAACACGCGGTCCTAAAACATTTCAATAACGTAGTATACACAAAATAAAACATATAGGCTAAGTAGTTCTGAAATAACTGGCCACAAAATATATGAAAACCCAGCTGTCTGCTGATAAATTGCTATCAAGCTGGATTGCAAGAGACTTTTCTCAGCATTTAGTGGCCCAATGCTTTGAAAGACAATCGAATTATATTAGCCATCCACTGTTTTCAACGACAATCGAATTGAATTAGTCAACCAACGATTTCAACAACAATGGAACTGTAAGTCACTACATGTTCTGAATACTATAACTGTGTTGTTGTATTAATCATCCAATGTTTCGAACAACAATCGGATTGTATTAGTTATCCAATGCTTTGAACAACAAACTCGTATTAGTCATTCAATGTTTTGAACAACAATTGAATTGTATTACTCATCCAATGATTTGAACAACAATCGAATGGTATTATTAATAATTCAATGTTTTGAGCAACAATCGAACTGTATTAGTCACTCAATGATTTGAACAACAATCGCATGATATTATTAGTCATTCAATGTTTTGAACAACAATCGAATTGTATTAGTCACCTAATGTTTCGAACAACAATCGAATGGTATTATTAGTCATTCAATGTTTTGAACAAAAATCGAATTGTATTAGTCACCTAATGTTTTGAACAACAATCGAATTGTATTAGTCACCCAATGATTTGAACAATCGAATGGTATTATTAGCCATTCAATGTTTTGAACAACAATCGAATTGTATTAGTCACCCAATGATTTGAACAACAATCGAATGGTATTATTAGTTATTCAATGTTTTGAACAAAAATCGAATGGTATTATTAGTCATTCAATGTTTTGAACAACAATCGAATTCTATTAGTCGCCCAATGATTTTAACAACAATCGAATGGTATTATTAGTCATTCAATGTTTTGAACAACAATCGAATTGCATTAGTCACCCAACGATTTGAACACCAATCGAATGGTATTATTAGTCACCCAATGTTTTGAACAACAATCGAATGGTATTATTAGTCATTCAATGTTTTGAACAACAATCGAATGGTATTATTAGTCACCCAATGTTTTGAACAACAATCGAATGATATTATTAGTCACCCAACGTTTTGTACAACAATCGAATGGTATTATTAGTCACCCAATGTTTTGAACAACAATCGAATTGCATTAGTCACCCAACGATTTGAAACCAATCGAATGGAATTATTAGTCACCCAATGTTTTGTACAACAATCGAATGGTATTATTAGTCATTCAATGTTTTGAACAACAATCGAATTGCATTAGTCACCCAACGATTTGAACATCAATCGAATGGTATTATTAGTTATCCAATGTTTTGAACAACAATCGAATGGTATTATTAGTCACCCAATGTTTTAAACAACAATCGAATGGTATTATTAGTCACCCAATGTTTTGAACAACAATCGAATTGTATTATTAGTCACCCAATGTTTTGAACGACAATCTAATTGTATTATTAGTCACCCAATGTTTTGAACAACAATCGAATGGTATTATTAGTCACCCAGTGTTTTGAACAACAATCGAATTGTATTATTAGTCACCCAATGTTTTGAACGACAATCCAATTGTATTATTAGTCACCCAATGTTTTGAACAACAATCGAATTTTATTATTAGTCACCCAATGTTTTGAACAACAATCGAATTGTATTATTATTCACTCAATGTTTTGAAGAACAATCGAACTGTATGAGTAAGCCAATGTTTTGAATGATAATCAGACTGTATTAGTCATCCAATGATTTCAACAATCACACTGCATTAGTCACTCAATTTTAACAGCAATCGAACTGTATTAGTCAACCAATGTTTTGAACAACAATAGAACTGTATTAGTCATCCAATATTTTGAACAACAATCGAATTGTATTAGTCATCCAACGATTTAAACACTCGAATGGTATTAGTAACCCAATGTAGTAACAACAATCGAAATGCATGAGTCAGCCAATGTTTTGAATGGCAATCGAACTGTATTAGTCATCCAATGTTTTCAACAATCATATTGCATTAATCGCTCAATTTTTTAAAAACAATCGAACTGTATTAGTCAACCAATGTTTTGAACAACAATAGAACTGTATTAGTCATCTAATGTTTTGAACAACAATCGAACTGTATTAGTCATCCAACGATTTAAACAATCGAATCGTATTAGTAACCCAATGTAGTAACAACAATCGAAATGCATGAGTCAGCCAACGTTTTGAATGGCAATCGAACTGTATTAGTCATTCAATGTTTTGAACAACAATAGAACTGTATTAGTCATCCAATGTTTTGAACAACAATCGAACTGTATTAGTCATCCAACGATTTAAACAATCGAATGTATTAGTAACCCAATGTAGTAACAACAATCGAAATGCATGAGTCAGCCAACGTTTTGATTGGCAATCGAACTGTATTAGTCATCCAACGATTTAAACAATCGAATGGTATTAATAACCCAATGTAGTAACAACAATCGAACTGTATTAGTCAGTCAATGCTTTGAATGACAATCTAACTGTATTAGTCATCCAATGTTTTGAACAATCATATTGCATTAGTCGCACAATTTTTAACAACAATCGAACTGTATTAGTCAACCAATGTTTTGAACAACAATATAACTGTATTAGTCATCCAATTTTTGAACAACAATCGAATTGTATTAGTCATCCAACGATTTAAACAATCCAATGGTATTAGTAACCCAATGTAGTAACAACAATCGAACTGCATGAGTCAGCCAATGTTTCGATTGACAATCTAACTGTATTAGTCATCCAATGTTTTGAACAACAATCTAATTGTATTAGTCATCCAACGATTTAAACAATCGAATGGTATTAGTAACCCAATGTAGTAACAACTATCGAACTGCATGAGTCAGCCAATGTTTTGATTGACAATCTAACTGTATTAGTCATCCAATGTTTTGAACAACAATCTAATTGTATTAGTCATCCAACGATTTAAACAATCGAATGGTATTAGTAACCCAATGTAGTAACAACAATCGAACTGCATGAGTCAACCAATGTTTTGAATGACAATCTAACTGTATTAGTCATCCAATGTTTTGAACAATCATATTGCATTAGTCGCTCAATTTTTAACAACAATCGAACTGTATTAGTCAACCAATGTTTTGAACAACAATATAACTGTATTGGTCATCCAATGTTTTGAACAACAATCGAATTTTATTAGTCATGCAACGATTTAAACAATCGAATGGTATTAGTAACCCAATGTAGTAACAACAATCGAACTGCATGAGTCAGCCAATGTTTTGAACAATCACACTGCATTAGTCGCTCAATTTTTTAACAATCGAACTGTACTAGTCAACCAATGTTTTGAACAACAATAGAACTGTATTAGTCATCCAATGTTTTGAACAACAATCGAATTGTATTAGTCATCCAACGATTTAAACAATCGAATGGTATTAATAACCCATGTAGTCACAACAATCCAAATGCATGAGTCAGCCAATGTTTTGAATGGCAATCGAACTGTATTAGTCATCCAATGTTTTGAACAATCATATTGCATTAGTCGCTCAATTTTTGAACAACAATCGAACTGTATTAGTCAACCAATGTTTTGAATAATAGAGCTGTATTAGTCATCCAATGTTTTGTACAACAATCGAATTGTATTAGTCACCCAACGATTTAAACAATCCAATGGTATTAGTAACCCAATGTAGTAACAACAATCGAATTGTATCTATTAGTCAGCCAATGTTTTGAACAAAAATCGAACTGTATTAGTCAGCAAATTTTTTGAACAACAATCGACTCCAAGAAGTAAGATGAAGGTATAGTCAATCTTCGAAACGTCGTGAATTTTCTCCCACATTCATCACTCAAGAATGGTTGGTTGGTTTTTAATGAGGTGCTTGTGACAATGAAGTCATTAGTAGTCTCGTTTTCCAGTACTTGAAAGTGATGTTACTTTCTTCAAGCACTGCATCATAACTCTGTTCTTGAAATTTTGTTAATTCCGTTCTGAATCATTCCTGTTGGTTCTTCAAAGCTTTAAGATAATTTATTAGGCAGTGCACTGAAAACGTTAACACATGAATAGTGAACTCCTTTTTTTGTAAGCTGAGACTAAGAAAGGATTGATGGAGATCTGATTTATGTCTTATATTAAAATTGTGGATGTTCTGATTAGTGCTGCTATAGCTCGCGCAAGAAACGATTTCCGAAAAGCAATGATGGCGTTGCTGTCTGTTTTGACGTATGTCTGTAGGCACGCCGAGGGGGGAGAGATGCGAGCCGATGGAAGTACTGTCTCTTCCAAGAACATGAACAAATGAGGACATCGCTGTGGAAATAAAGAACATAGCAAAGATAAAAATTCGAAGTTAATTAAACGCGCAACATATGTTTACGAATGAAATAATAATACCATGCGATACAAGACATGTATTCACATTACAGTCGTAATGTAACTATCACAACGCAAGACTGATTCTATCGATGTCATTTCTCTTCCGATGTACTCTTGAATATCATTCAAGTTTTCTCGTAACCTTTCCTCTCGCCCGCTCTTCCTTATCGCAGTGTTTGATTCGCATTCCTTCCGTCGGTAATCCGTACTTGCGAGACCTATAAATGTAGTGGCTATTTTGCTTTTTAATATAAAAAAACATAGGCCAATTAGGGAAAGAATTTACTCACAAGGTAAGGTCGTTATTTTTAAATTTTAGATAATTTCACTATGACAAGATTGGAATGGGTTAGATGAGGAAATACTGTCGGTGACTCAGGAGAAGACGAGAGCGGACTGAGGAGGAAGGGATGTGAACAGATAACGTAAGACAACACGTGCAATATTTGTACTGCAGTAAGTGGAAACATTAGGTCTCCTTCTGTTCAACTTAGCTTTAATTTCCATACGCATTGTACTCATGTTTCCTGCACGAGTAATAACCTGGCTACTGGGATGCTTATCTGAGCGATGTTTATAATAATCAGCAGCGATAGTCAAGAAGGTCACATTCTTTCCGCTCGTCTTCTCCTGAGTAACGGACAGTACAGAAACATAAATACATAGCAGACAGATTAATTCAATTTAGGCTACTAACATTGCTTCGGTTGACTAGAAGATATGAGTATGTTGAAATTTTGCTAATTCCGTTCTGAATCTTTCCTCTTGGTTCTTCAAAGCTTTAAGATAATTTATTAGGCAGTGCATTGAAAAAGGTAACACATGAATAGTGAAGTCCTTTTTTGTAAGCTGAGACTAAGAAAGGGTTGATGGAGATCTGATTTATGTCTTATAAGTTTTACTCACAAAGTAGTAATTATTTTTAAATTTTAGAAAATTTCACTATGACAAGACTGGAATGGGTTAGATGAGGAAATACTTCAGTGACAGGAAGTCGAGGACTATAACAAGGCTAGAGTGGGTTACATGAGGGGAATATCTATAGAGCAGGCTTGCACAAACAGCGCTCAACGAGCGCGCGCGCTCTTTCGGAGCGGGAGAGCGGTGTTTACCGCTCGCCGAAAAGGAGAGGAAGATACGTCAGAATGACACAGACTTGCTATAGGTAGAGGAGAGGGAAACTACCACTCTGTTATCTAGTGGAGTGCAGTGTGTAGGCCTATTCTCAGTAACTGTTTCACGTTGCTTACCTACTGCTACAGTACAGTATGGAGGAATCTAAAAGACGGAACATAACATTTAACGATTTACAGCTCAAACTTATTGATCTCAATGTGACCTAAGGGCTAAAGATCGTTTGAATAATACTATTAGCCTGGTTGAGTTTTACAAGGCTAAACATTAGCAATAATATCCACGACTACACAGGCTGGCTGTGAAAATGACTGCTATGTTTGGCTCAACATTTATATTTGTGAGCAACTGTTTTCTATAATCAACTTTAATAAAGGCAGACATCGAACATCTGTAACTGATGTTTCATTACTATCAGTAGGCTACTGTTCCTTTCAGCTGCCAACAGCATAAAACCTCGTTTTGATGTACTGATAAATAAAAAACTTAACAAAATGATATTGTACATTTAAGTAGCTATAGAATTTCTATTACTTCTGTAAAATAAATATTTCTTTATTAATTAATAATAGTCCAAGATAGTTTTGCAAAAACTGAACGGGAATTCATTTCATAAGCACTCGTGATAGTACTTCCTTTTGTGTTTATTTTGTACGAGATCCACCCCTTCTTCCAGTCCACCCTATACAAAGCGCAGCTAATATCTGCATTCCGCTCATGAGCTGTGAGCCGGCTCGGAGAGCGCAAACCTTGTGCAGGCCTGCTATAGAGGATTCCACGCTAAGAAAAAAGCATTAAACATAAGGGGCTATTCCATCAAATGACCAGTTGCCATAGAAACACCTCTGTATACCACAAATTTTCTACAATGTACTAGACAAGGCCCATAAAACTAATGCTTTTTTCTTAATGTGGAATGCTCTATAAGTGACAGGAGGTTGAGGACTATGACAAGGTTAGAGTGGGTTACATAAGATAATAGCTAAATAACAGGAGTCCACCACTGTCGAGTAATGGTTTTCCTGCCTGACCTTGAAACGACCGGGCACGGGTTCAAAACCTGGTTGAGACAAGTTATCTGGTTGCAGTTTTTTTCTGACTTTTCCCTCAACCCATTAAAAGCAAACGCTGGGTAACTTTCGGCGCTGGACCCTGGACTCATTTCACCGGCATTATCACCTTCATTTCATTTAAATGCTAGATAACCACAGCAATTAATAAAGCGTCGTAAAATAACCAACTAAAACAAAAAAGTAACAGGATGCGAGGACTGTGACGAGGTTAAACTGAGTTAGATGAGGGTACAGCTAAATGGCAGGGGGCCGAGGATTGTAACAAGTGGGTTAGATGAGGGGATAGCTGAGTGAGATACAGACATTATATTGCAACTTTACTTTTTCCTATTTTGCGACCTATTCTAGAAAGAAAAGCAAAAATATCTTTATACTATATTAATCCACATATTTCAAACATCGTGCTACAGGTACTAAAAAACGGGCAGGGCATAGTTGCGCCCCACAGTCAGGTAAAATGCAGCAGATAAAGAAGGGTCCCTGTTTTGTGGGCATAGTTGCGCCCCGTTCCCATCAAGTAGAGAAATGGGGCATGGCATAGTTGCGCCCCGATGAAATAGGTAGTAGAGAAAAAAAACATTACGGAAACTCGAGCCTCGTAATCAACCAACCTTATTGATTTTTTATTCGATTTAATATTCATTATCGATACCGTTAAAATGAATACCATGAAGTTGGCAGTACTTTACTGACTGTTCTTCTACTGTTTATGCAGTGATTATCGATAGCCTACCATTAAAATGAACACCATGAAGTTGACAGTACTTTATTAACTCTTTTTCTACTGTTTATGCAGTGATTATCGATAGCCTATCGATATCGATAGGCTCCGTTTTTTAAACCACGTGATCGAGGAATTCAGAAGCGGTAAAATAGACGGATGTTCTTAAAAAATGCAGTAACCACTATAATATTTTTAGGTAATTTATTTATTTTATGGAAATCACTTTCGTGTGTACTATGCCCATCGGGGCGCAACTATGCCATGTCCATTCTGCTACCTGATTTCTTCGGGGCGCAACTATGCCATGCCTAGGCCTCCGAATTGACCGCGGGGCGCAACTACGCCATACCGCTAAAAAACATGCCTTTCAAGCAATTTTTCATCCAAGATCACCATGTGTCCAACTCGTACAGAATCTCCAATAACCTAAATCATTAATTGAAAAATAAATTAATATTGTATAAGCCTACAGTAGGCCTAAGTTTCTAATAAACGAATTTTCATTATTAATAACGTTCAATTTACATATTTATTTGCAAAATCTAATTTAACATTTGTCACTTCCAGATGCTATCAATACCTAATTTGGGTACGCCTACTGCTGTATTTAACTTTTTAACCTTATTTTAGATCATTTTTACGCGTTGGAGTATAAAAATGTATTTAAATTGATAATTACGCTTTAATTAAATCGGATACGATAAATATATTTTTTTTTTATTTTAGCTACTGTTTCACTTTAAAGTCATTTGGGAAAATATCATTTCTACAAATGCATTTACAGATGGTTGAAATACGTGTGTTATAATTTGGAAATAGCCATTGTTCAGTTTATCACCAGTTGAATCATTGAACAATAAGTACGTAATTGTTACTGCTCATGCTTTCATGATAATTTTCTTTATAGTAAAAGTTCACCCTTTGAATGTGGATTTGACCCTAAATCAAGAGCACGACTACCTTTCTCACTACGATTCTTTTTGATTGCAGTAATCTTCCTAATCTTTGACGTGGAAATTGCCTTATCATTACCAATAACAATTATATCTACATGATAAAAAAAAACGGTGTCCCTTCAATGAACTACAAGCAATATCAGACATTTCTCTTAAATACAAAAAAGTTCGTGAGGAATAATCCGACAACCCTGTGTACAAAAGAAATCCTAAAATAAATATAAATTATATATAGCTTATGTGACCTAGAAGACTCTGATAGATAATCTATAAATACGATTAATTCCCAAAATAAATAAGTTTAGAATCAGAAATCCACAGGCAAAAAAAAAAAAAAACAGTGGGCCAGCTTCTTTAGTGGATTGGGGTTTCAGGGCTACTTAAGATATTCCACTCTTTTGATACCGATATTATAAAGATGAAAGAATGAACCAATCGTGGCTGAACTACTCAAGGAAAATAAAATCTGATTATGCTCTTATTTTGTTCTAATTATACCATGCTTCTATGACACTTCCCAGGTAATCTTATTTACAGAGGATACATGTGTAGTTATCTCAAATAAACAATATGATCACTTTATAAACAATTTTAGTATAATACCGCTTATTAAATCAGATGAATGTATAGTTTAGTGCAAATAAACTAACACAACTAATGTTAATAAAACCACACAAACAACTATATATATATATATATACATATATATATAGGTATTATTATAATACGTCCCAGAAAAGAGCGGTCGGCCGACCAGCCGCGTCCTGTGTGGTTTCCGCCGCGCGCTAACCGTTTTTCCCGCGCAATCGAGCTCCAGTAGCCATATGGCATTCAGTGTGCTTAAAAGTCGTGTAATGAAACTCTCGATTCTTCAAGTGTACAACGCTAGTGCATAAAGTTTAGTGATTATTGTGTATTTAGGTAATGCCTAGCAACAAATTCTCACTGTGTGAACGTGTGTATATGTACAAAACGCACATAAAAGGCGGAAGGTCGTGTGTGAAAACATGACGAAAATTTTGAAAAGTTTCCAAACAGACCTGTGTTTTCTGCCAAAACAATTAGACAACTCGCTAAAAGATTTAAAGAATCATGTTCAATGAAGAATCGAAAATCAAGCAGAAAAGTGTTCTTATGCGGAATGATTGTCATTTTATTTCCAACAAGATTCCGCCACTGCTCATACAGCTGCCGTGTCAATGTGAGAATTGAGGCGTATTTTCGGTACGAGAGTAATCAGTAATAATTTGAGGCCTCCACGAAGCCCAGATATAACATCCTGTGACTTTTATTTATGGGGAACACTAAAAGGTAGGGTTTATAGGAAAAATCCTCATTCTTTGGTTTCTTCCGAGGTTTTCCACAGCCGTGGGACTGAAGCCGGATGGTCTATGGCGAGTCCTTGGCATCAACCCCTTTGATTAGATTACCCCCCTTTGATTTGATTACCTGATTGGGTTTTTCCGAGGTTTTCCCCAAACCAAAAGGCAAATGCCGGGTAATATTTTGGCGAATCCTCGGACCTCACCTCATCTCACTACATCTCGCCAAAATATTGTAAAAAATTGTAAAAATTGTAGAAAATTACTAAATTGTAAAACTATAAAAATTTGTAAAAATTGTAATTGTAATATTGTAAAATTTTTACTTGTTCCACATCTTAAAGCTTCATTGCTCATGTAAGATCTATGGAATAAAATAAATGAATGAACTAAAAGACTATATACGAGAAGAAACCCAAGCTATCAATGATGTGGAACTTCAGAGTGTTGTTCATTCGTTTATCAGAAGATGTCAGTTGTGTGTAGCGGCAAACGGGAGCCATTTTCAGCAACGACTATGAACATGGTAAGTCCAAATTATTGAACATTTATTGTTAGTACTGTTATATACTGGGTGTTCATTTCAAAGTGTGTCATGACGTCACTGTTGTTGGGTCACCGATTTGAAGCGAGTTTCAGTTTATATGTTAGAGAAGTTGCCTATTATTTAAGGCGTTCTTCAATCTGAACTTGAGAACGTATTCGGTATAACTTGAACGTCGTAGCAACAGATGGCGGTCTGTACGGTCTGTGTGCTACCATAACCTCTTTCGAACTGTGTTTTGCACCGCCAAGTCGTACGCAGGGTATTTGTTATCATCGGTTGCGTACGGTAACATTCCACAACACAAATCAAATGCTCCGTGTCCATGTTGACCGTCGAAGTTAATGTCAACAAATACGTAAGTAATCGTCTTAATCCTCTCCCCATATCCCGACAGTACGTATTTCCAAACAGTTCACATTCCTGCCACTACCGGCGTTACCGTACGTATCGGTACGTACTCTTCAGAATGAACGCCGTACTTGCTAGGCAACTTCTCTGCCTCTTAGGTTATACACCTCTGCGGAAGTGTAGGAAGATTGAATTCTCTAGGCTCATCGGCTAGCCACATGACGGCATACAGCGAGCCATGACACATTTTGAACTGAACACCCAGTATTGTAGAAGCGCCGGAAACATGGTTATGCGCTCGGCGGAAATCACGTAGGGCAAGGCCGGCCAGCAGGTCGCACTTTTCTGGGACGTATGATAATAATAGCTCGGTATTCCTACTAGTAAATTAAACGGAACTGATCTCAAAGAATCTATAAGTAGCTAGGCCTATAAACTTTCTTCGCTTGAAATTGGATAATCACTTGAACTGGAAAAACAAACATATAATAGGCCTATACCTAGGCTTATGATTCCTAAATTGACTTCTGACCGTTATGTATTAAGATCCTTATTTCCTATTAGCAATATAAAAACCCAGTTACATATATTTTTGTCAGCGATGTATGCAATGGTCCCCTACTTTTTCTAGTGTTTATAAATGATCTTGCCCCCCTAATAAAAGATGTAGGTCATCCCATATTATTTGCAGATGACACAAGTATAGTAATTACAGCCAATAACTCCAACACATTCCAATCTTCAACAGAAGAAATTCTCTTCAAAATGTGTGACTGGTTCTCAGTCAATAAATTAGTATTAAATTGTAACAAATCTAACATAATTCAATTTAAATCCTGTCCAAATTCAACGTCGCAAATTTCTAGCGCAATAATTAATAATAGATCCCTATTAGAAACAAAAACAACCAAATTTCTTGGCTTAAAAATCGATAATGTGTTAAATTGGAAAAATCATATTAAAGAAATTACCCCCAAACTAAATTCAGCTTGTTTTGCTATTAGATCTATGCAAAGGATAGTAAATATCAATACCTTAAAAACAATATACTTTGCATACTTCCACTCGGTAATGAGTTTTGGAATAATATTCTGGGGAAATTCCACAGATAGTAACAATATATTTATATTACAAAAAAGAGTAATTAGAATAATAGTAGGTGCCAAATCTAGGCAATCGTGTAGGACTATTTTCAAAAAACTACAAATAATATCCATGGCTTGTCAGTATATCTTTTCATTAATAATCTTCCTCTTATGTAATCGTGAAAACTTTGTAGCTAATTCAACAGTTCATAGCATAAATACACATAAAAGAAATGACTTTCATACTCCTTCGGCAAGTCTATCGTGCTATCAAAAAGGAGTGCGTTATATGGCAGTAAAACATTTTAATAGCCTCCCTATCGATATAAAAAATGAAACTCAAAACATAAGATTATTTAGGGCCAAATTAAAGAAGTACCTAATTTCTCACGCCTTCTATTCTGTAGGTGAATTCATGCTTCATGAAATTGATACTAAAACTTTGTGTTGTACTAGTAGATTATATTGTAACTGTCTTACTAATAAAAACCCTATATACAGACGTGTAACTGTCTTATACTTATATAATGAGTAGCTCGTTTATAAGTCGTGTGTGAATTCCTTACTAATAATCACTACATACGTCGTATATAACAGTATAACTGTTACACAGCTACGTCATAGTTTCGACATTACTTCGTTACGAAAGGTAATAGAATATCTGAGGTTCTCAATTGCATCCGGTAGAGCGCTCTAGTGTGGCGTGTTAAGTATCGATAGTACAACTGGCTCTAATCGATTACCACACTACATTTTGGTCAAAGAGTACAAGCTACAGCAATATTATTCTAATAATTCTATGATCTTTGGTTTGTTCTTCTGTGATTACAAGGTAACCATAATCATAAAATGACAGTCGATACGAACAGCTGTTAGAGGGGCGGCCATTTTTTCGCTGTATACAACGCTTAAACAAGGGGTTTAGTGTATATACGAGTAACTACTGCAAAGCAATTCCCATTGTATAGTTAAAGACTGTTTATACATCCATAGCTTATTCACTGTTTATTAGTAACGTTTTCTGTCTCAACTCTGCATAAAAACTATACACTGTTTATTAGTAAGACTGTAAATCTCGTCTGTATATATTTCATCTAGACTGTGACTATAAATCAAGACTTTATAATAGTATTAAGTTTTTTTACTTGTTCCATATTCTAGCTGTAAGCATGTATGAATACCACGGAATGTTAATAAATACAATACAATACAATGGAGGAACCAGCCACACTATCCTATTAGTTCCTGGTTTAGTTGCCTCATGAAGTCATGTGTGATGCCTTATTGATGTCACTTATAAGGTTCCAACCTGTCTTCGAAGGAGTTGACTAAACAACAGCAGTATTCTTGTATACTTTCATTCTAGGCCTATAATGAAATATGGATTAATATTCTGGACTATGGCAACTCAGCCGTTCTAGATAAACTGGGAATTCCAATGAAAAAAATCTTTTTCAGAAATAGCCTATTTGTTTATTATTGGTGTAAGACAGAGATAAGGCTATAAATTTAAATATTCTAATGTTTTATTTTCAAAAGGAAAATATTTTACATGTTTCATGGAAATTAAATCTAAGTGGTCTTGGCTAGGTAATGGGTACTTTTTGTTTCCCTAAAGTTTACAGCACTTACTCATAGAGAGATCAGGTGTTAATGTATGTTTTTCAAGGAGTTATTGTTGAAGAAATATTTTGAGAGCCTGCACTGTTAATTCCAGGGCTCCAGAATCAAGGAACTTTCTACTCTGTACTATATTCTTTCTGCCATTTATTTTAAGTAGTTTGGGTTAATAACAATTAGCAATCATACAGTTCAAGTGAATATTTCGACTTAGAAATATCACAATTGTTTTTAAACTAGAAAAATGAAGGACATTAACTCATCTGTAACATCCGTGACATGGAATAAACGCTATAAAATATTTACCGATTATGTTTTTGTGAACTAATTGGATGCCATGAGATTTGCATAGCTTTCACATGGACACTATGAGAATGAATCTCTTTTTGCTTGAGACAGAGACCTGTGTTTTACACTTTTTGTTAACAAGGTGTGAAGTGAGGTCACAAATCTTGTAACATCTGTGACAGAGGCTATCTTTATTTTCTGCAATAATAAATTTTATTCAAACAGCTTTTTTTCTGTAAAATGATACTGATCTTCTAATTGATTCTAATAATAAAAGTTTGCAAAAGTCATTTCATTTTAAATATAGGTTATAGAGTTTGAAAATAGTAAAAATGTAACATCTGTGACAACTGAAATAGCTGAACTCGAATCTGAAACTTAATGTTACCAACAGATGTGCATAAAAGGGCAGCTTGTAAAAAAAAAAAAAAAATTTCCAAAATTTGAAAAACAGGTATTGATCTTTCCTTGTTAAGTTGTTGTTGTTTTCTAATGCCAGGCGTTTGACAATAAAGTCATTTGTAACATCTGTGACAGAGCCTATCTTTATTTTCTGCAATAATAAATTTTATTCAAACAGCTTTTTTTTTCTGTAAAATGATACTGATCTTCTAATTGATTCTAATAATAAAAGTTTGCAAAAGTCATTTCATTTTAAATATAGGTTATAGAGTTTGAAAATAGTAAAAATGTAACATCTGTGACAACTGAAATGGCTGAACTCGAATCTGAAACTTAATTTTACCAACAGATGTGCATAAAAGGGCAGCTTGTAAAAAAAAAAAAAAAAAAAAAAATCCAAAATTTGAAAAACAGGTATTGATCTTTCCTTATTAAGTTGTTGTTGTTGTTTTCTAATGCCAGGCGTTTGACAATAAAGTCATTTGACCTCTTGCACACCAATATTTTTCAAAGATATTATCATGGCCAGCCACTGAAGCACAGATTTTGAGGTGTTCCGAATCCATTTCTTGGTTTGAGTTGCATAATGGGCGGTTAGGGGACTGATATATTCCTATTCTATGCAGATGTTTGGCCAAACAATCATGGCCTGTTGCCAATCTAAATGCAGCTACAGACGATTTTCGTGGTAAATTGGGAATTAACTGTGGATTATGATGCAGAGAGTTCCATTTTTTTCCCTTGAGGTTATATTATCAAATTTTGTTTGTTGAAGTCTAAGCATGTAGATTTAATAAATCTCTTCACAGAGTAATACGTAGATTTAGTAACAGGTCTGTAAATATCAGTGCTGCCCTTCTTTGCTAAAGCATCCGCATTCTCGTTTTCCAGGATTCCACAGTGGGATGGCATCCATTGGAATACAATTCTTTTATTGGGTGATATTAATTGAGAGCGTCCACACCTGTGGAGTAATGGTCAGCGCGTCTGGCCGCGAAACCAGGTGGCCCGGGTTCGAATCCTGGTCGGGGCAAGTTACCCGGTTGAGGTTTTTTCCGGGGTTTTCCCTCAACCCAATACGAGCAAATGCTGGGTAACTTTCGGTGCTGGACCCCGGACTCATTTCACCGGCATTATCACCTTCATATCATTCAGACGCTAAATAACCTAGATGTTGATATAGCGTCGTAAAATAACCCAATAAAATAAAAAAAAAATTGAGAGAGCATTTTAGTTATTTCTGCTGTTTGAGATGAAAGTGTGTGTTGAGAGACTATTGATAGAATAGCTGCTTTGGAGTCTGACAATATAACTGCATTCTTAAATTTATTGATGTGGCATAGAAGATTCCTGAGACTTTCACTTATTGCAATGATTTCTCCATCAAAAAATTGTTGTTCCATACCCAAGAAATCTATAAAGTGAGAAGAGACAGCACGTAACACCTGCACCGGCACCTTGTTCTCTGGAGATCAAGTTAAGTAGATACATTGTTTCCCTGATGATGTTTTATGTTAGAAACTGAGAGCCTTCCAGTACTAACCGGAGCATTTTAAAACAAAATACAAATCAGATTTCCATCTACCCTCTGTTAGTCTGAGCTGTCCTGTACAAAAAGTTCACTATTCACTTATTACAATCGTCCCCAATGCACTGCATAATTAATTAAAGCTTTGAAAGGTCAAGAGAAAAAGTTTAGAATAGAAAACTAACAAAATTGCTCTATACTCATACCACAGTCTAGTAAGCTATATACAGTCACGAAGCTCAATACGTAGTAAATATGCATCCATAGATAGTTGCTAACCACTAGGATTACTACTATCGCCTCATTACAGACAATGCGAAATAGTACCTGCATAGTCTATTGTTCCTAGTACCCTCAAAACTCAAGCTTCGTGACTGTATATACTAGACTGTGCTCATACTTTCTACTCAACTGATTAAATTGTTCATGCTTATAAATTGAATTAATATGGTCACCGGTAAGTTACTATGTACTGTACTGTAAGCTATTTTTGTACGTACTATTATTTAGCCTATCTTCTTTTTCCACATCTCAAAGCTACAATGATGGTGTAAAATCTATGGAATACAATAAATGAAATGAAATGACAAGAAAATAAAAGGACTTCATTACCCACTTCTGAGAATGACTAACACGAAGTCGAAACTAGTCAATCAGGTAAGTAATTTACGGTTACTAGGCCTACTTACTTTTCATTTTAACATTAGAAAGTTGCTATTGTAACTAATTCTTAAGTTAAAAGGCTATAATGTTATAAAAGATACAAATTTTAGCCTAAAGATTTTTACGGTAACATGTTAGATTCCGTTATGGGTAATTAGCAAAGGACCACCAGTCTTTTACAAGATATGAGACAGGATTAGTGGGTTACTTGAGGGTATATATAAGTGACGTGAAGCCGAGGATCTTAAATCATTGAACTCTTTTCACATAGGCCTATTTCTCGGCTCAGGTCACTCTCAACTAACCCACTAATCTTGTCACATAGGCTTACCTTGTAAAAGACCGGAAGTCCCTTACTAATTACCCTATTTTGATCCATTCTCATTAGGTATATGTTGTATTGGTATGAAATGTTGCTTGTAATTTCTTACTCTTCCTCAATTAGGCTAGCCTAGATATAATTTATAATTCATGTGAAATGTCTTCATTTCTTGAATTATTTAATAAATGTAGGCCTAACCGGCTGTTTTCTTATAAAAAAAAAAGCATAGGCCTATCTGCTGCAGTATTTAGGCGTAATCTTGTTAAATCTTGATTTAAAAGTGTTCAAATTTTGCTAGGTACAACAAACTTAGAACTTTTTTAATGTCATAATTATTTTCAGATAAGTTACGATCTAATACAATAAATATTTACTTGACAATTTTTTTTTCAGTCTATAAAAACTTATCTTTAGAATAATGTATCAGAAAACCATTATAACAATCAATAGAATTATTCTTAAACAAATATTTATAGACCTATATTAAAAGTTGGAACTGCTGAAGTTTTTTAACTATACTGTTAAGTTATACCTTATAAATCTTGCTGGTACCGGTAACAGTTTTTTTTTTATCTGATTAAGTCATGTCTAGGTTTCAAGACATTATACCTAGCCTACAGACAATATGTAGATAAAATGAAGAAAACAAAAAAACAAAAAAAAACCCAACAACTTACTGGTACGTTTAAACTGGAATTCAAAATGTTCACAAGTAAACAAGTTTAACACTTCACAGAACTAATATTACTTTCTAACTTTCGAAACTGCCTGAATGAAATAATAAATGTAAATAGGTATAATTACAGGCCTATGCATTGGGGTCTACTGCATCAGTATCAATTCCATTACTAATCTAGATCTAGCCTATGTTTTTGCGCCAAAATTCCACTCAACATTATGACCTAAGAACTCTACAGTTTTAAATCGAGCCTCCGACACTTCTTTTCAGGAGCCAAAGCAACTAGAGAGTAATTCCCACCACTTACCTCTTTTTAAAGTTATAAAAGCGGGGAACTCTTAACTTTCTGTCACCATGCTTGTACGGAAGATAGCCTATCTTTAATACCTAGGCCTGTGTCGGGTAGAAATCACAACTCAAGGGACATCACCACCCCAAGCATGGCAAAATACTTACAGTGAGGTTAAGCACGCCCATAGTACTAAACCGGTGTGATTTTGTTAGTGACATGACATCACTTTTAATGAAGTCAACATTCATAAATCATTACTTATTACACGCATGAAGTCAGGGTTTTGGTATTTTTAAATCAAACATAGCCTAGATGTATATTATGAAGTGACAATTATTATTTACTGTGCAGTGATTGTAATTTTAAGGTTTTACATCCGCTTGTACATCAACATAATAGAACATCCTCTGAAAAATACTAACGAAAATATTATACCCTATGTGACATTCGTCTACCTAATTCTCCAAACAAATTATATGCACTGAAATGATCTTACAGTTTCATAAAATGTATCTGAAGCGCTCATCTTGTATAATATCACGATAACTCTACATAAATGCACATCAGAACTGGGTCAACGCAAAGGGCATTTGACACCTGGCAGCACGCTTGGATAAGTATCTGTAAGACAACACTACTTGTACTTCTAATTCTGGGATGATGAAACATTACGAACATCTCAAAGTTAACACTGTAATAATATTAAATTAGCATTGCATTCAAGTCATTAGGTGTCATACACCTAACCTCTGTTATCTATAATTCAATCCATCGAATGTGACGGTTATTCCACACTTCAACCTAGCCATAATGTAACACAAGTTCATTACAGTCAATGTAAAGTAAATAATTTTCACAAAATATTCTGTAGCTTAGAAGTGTCACAGTTCACTGGCAAAATCAGTGATCCTTATTAAAGTCTATCGGCACCGCTCTCCACCGCTTCGAAAAGGTATGACCAAACGTCATTCTTAACGGCAGACATGCGAACGCCAGCTTATGCTAAGCGGTCTCTCATATAATAATTGGAATTACAAAATGTTACCTCTCCACTCTCGGCTGCCGGAGAATTTTCTATGATGTCATAAATGATTGGTGGTAATCCAGCTGTTCCAAGCAGTGAAAATCCTAAACCACAAGATTCACTTCGCCGTAAAACTACCTTCACTTCTTCCACCATGTTGAACTTACTGGCGCATTGCTTTGATGATACACAGATTCAATATTCAACTGTTTTGAAGGCATAACCTTTCCACTGATAATGTAACAGATTTTCAATAGATGTCAGTAATATATGTTTAACCTGGACGTTAGGTAGCGCTATGAACTGGCTAGAGGAAATTGCAACTGTGAGTATAATTGGCTGCACTTCCTAATCAATGGAAATCTTCAGATCAGCCAATGGAGCCAATGCAAAACTCCTGTTAACCTGTGCTCCTGTTTGTTCCCTCTCAGCCTCACTTCACCGATTACTGTTGGCAGCGCTGTGTTACAGTACCAGGTTTATAGCGGAAATAAAGAATATAGAGCTAAATTAAAACTAATTTTTAAACTGAAACCTATCAGTAACTATAAGTAATTTAAAATTGCTAATCTAATTTTTAAATAAAGTATTTCCTCAAAAGATACTGTAAGCTCAGTTATATTAACAGTTCAAGTGTATTGACGTACATAGTACAAGACCAAGATGGAGCCTATTTCACATCTAGTTAAAGTTTCTATTCCTAATTATTTATCAGGTTTACCTATTCCCGATTCAATTGGTGGTTGGTTTAAACTAGGAGGTATTTATAGCTTTATTTCCTGCATTCATTGGTTTGGAATATGTAATTGAGATCTTTTGTTTTATTTTGAGCGGCTTCGTCCAAACGATGCATGTGTGAAGTTACATAAAATGCCGAAATTTATGCAAATAATTTTAAATACGACCTTAATATGCTTATCTTGTTTTCAGTTCGTGATTGGGCGTCACTAATTCCTTTCGGGGCAGCGGTAGCGGGATTGACGTATATGTCCTATAAAGCTTTTTGTCCCGTGGCAAGAGGACACTGTGCCAAGGTATGAAATGCAGATTTTTTTTATCTACTACAGCAAGTGAATTTTTTTGTCAGTCATCCTTTCAAGATTCCGAGTTTTATGTAATAGGGCTGTAGAAGATAGGATGTAGCAGTGCCAATGTGAAGACACATTCTTCTTTAATTAATTCATATACAATTCTTTGTAGTTCTATTTTATATAAGGAAACTGAAAATATTAGATTGGTAATATGATTTTATAAGTGGCTATTGTAGTGACAACGCATCAGTAGTTTTTATTAGGCCTAATCATGCTCTTTGTAATACTGTATTAGGCCTATGTAGCTAAATTATAACAATGGGAGCTAAGCAGACCTTTCTTTTTTCAGAAATCGAAGCCAACAGTGAATCCTGGTATTCAAAAGGATGTCGCAAAAGTAGTTGATGTTTTTGATGTTGAGGATATTGGAGAAAAGGCTTCCTTTTGTCGCTGTTGGAGAAGCAAAAAGGTAAAGGAAAACAATCCTTCTGTTACAGATAAGAATCTTAAAACATGAAAATGTGATGATTAAATGTAACCAAAGTAAAAACCAAAATAAGATCAGAACAAATATGGGGGTAATTTGCTAGGAGACGTCGTTGCATATAGACCACTTTTACACTAAACTTAACGTTAGTGTATACAACGTATACTAAACCACTAACCTAACCTAACGTAACCTGTCACAGATTAAAGAAAAGGTAAGGTTAGGTTAGTTTAGGGTTTTAGTATATCTTGCAAAAACAAATTAGGTTTAGTGTAAAAGTGGTCTATATGCAACGACGTCTCCTAGCAAATTACCCAAATGGGTAGCTTTTGCGCTATATGAATGTTAGTTAATTAGAAAAGAAATGGAATTAGATTCACATGATAAATGTTGCCTAAATACTGAGAAACAAATATGATGTAAGTAGAACCTCATTACTATACAGTTTTTTTTTCTCGAGGTTAGCCCAATTGAAATGCAGCGATTACGTGAGAAATTTCACTGAAATAATCCTTAAAAAAAAGCACATGTAGATGATAATACCGGTAATTCAAGTGCTTGAAATGTAATAAGTAAGCCTGGGTTTTTTAAGCACTAAAAATGTATGTCTAGGAGACTGAAATAGGCCATGAAAAAGGTAATTCTCCAGAAGAACTTCACTAATGGAGGCACATTTCCCTTCGCCTCTGCTAATTATTAAATTAAATACGAAAAGTTCAGGACGTATTATTTGGGACATGGTCCTTTTCCCTAGTGTTTTGGCCTGGACCTCACGTTTGTTATAATGGTATTATAAGTTATGGAATGAAGAAATTAAAACACTTTCTGATGTCTTGTTGTGTCATTTGCGAGGTTGAGACCTGTCTTCGGACAGCTGACTAAACAACAACATGTGTGTAGGAATATCTGAAATTATGTTTTTTGTAAACAAATACTTCGAAAACTGAAGTTGCATTTCTAGGAATCTTGAGAAAGAGCAAGTAGTACAGACTAACAATAAGTACCAGTTTATTCTTCAGCTGCTGAGCGACACAGTGCTTGAGCAACTCCTGGCAACCTGGCCGTTAAAATCATAGCATTTCATGGAATAAAACTCACATGCATACTTACTAACCATGATATGTTGTATTTAATATGTAATATTAATTACATAATTTTGTACTCACCTTCATGACAGTAGCTGCTGGAAATGTTGACCATTTTGCTCCAGCTTCAATTTTTTCTTCTGTAAGCACACGAGATTGTGGTTGTTTTTTTTTCTGTCAGTTACACAACCTGTTTCAATAAACTTTTTCACTAATTGTTTCATTGCCCTCCTGGTCGGAACTGAGTGGCTTGGAAAACAATTTCTTAATTTTCGCCTTGTTTTGCCACACGATTTTTTTTTTCTTTAAGAAGTTTTCAGTAATTTGATAGAAGACTGCTTTCCAACAGAAAATTTCAAGTTTTACATCAAGGTGCCTCATCAACAAAGTATAACATATACGCAGGTTTGCCACAAGGATCCAAGCTATCACCTATACTTTATAACTTCTACTCAGCAGATATCCCTACACAACCATATATTCACACGTTTCAATATGCCAACGACACCGCATTTTTATCAACCGCAGAAAACCTACCATTTGCAATCAATAGACCACAAAACTTCTTAAATAATTATGAAACATGGACCTACAGATGGAAAATTAAAATCAATCCCCTTAAAAGCTCTGCAATCATTTTTCAAAAACGACAAGCCCAACCCAGGACCCGACTCAAATTATTCAATACATACATCAACTGGACCCCAAAAATCAGATATCTGGGAATAACTATGGATAAAACACTAATTTGGAACCAACATGTCACTCAGTTAACAGGAAAAGCCATGGGTAGATTTCTTCAATTATATCCACTATTTAAAACTCCAGCATTAAAACATAAAACTAAATTACATGTCTATAAAGCCTTAATTCGAAGTATGATAACATACGCAGCACCAGCTTGGGCATATGCTAGCAAATCCGTCATGAACAAGATACAAGTTATCCAAAACAAAATATTGAGAACCATTCACGGCATTGGATGGGGAACAAGTACACGACAACTTCATGATGACCTCCGAATAGAATATCTCTCCGAATATATACAAAAAATCACAAATAAACTCTATCACAAGGCAGCACTCAACAACAACAAACTAATAAATTCTCTTGGCAGATATGATATAAACAGGAAATACAAACATCGCCGACCCAAACAACTACTCGCATAAACTCAATCCATCGAAATGACATCCACAAGATTTATACTATACTCATTCAGAGCCACCTACCATAGTTGAAACAAATTTATACTCCGTTGGACGCATTCGTGTCGACGGAATTTAGATATCATGCGGAAACCAAAGATTATAATATGCTACATAATTGAAGAGGAAGGGTTGATATCAACTGAAACTCTAACCAATCAACAAGATAGACGACTTTTGTGCCACACGATTTTTTTTTTCTTTAAGAAGTTTTCGGTAATTTGATAGAAGACGGGCAAAATCCAAGATGGCGGACGAAAACTACCAAAGCATATTGCCAACTATGAACCTTTAAATTACACCAAACAATTTAAAATCAAGACAGACAAAATCCAAGCTGGCGAACGAAAACTACCAAAAGAAATTCTACCAAAATGAACCTTTAAATCACACCAAACAATCTAAAATCGAAGATAAAAGTTATAAACACAGTCATTACTTACCTAACCAAAGAAAATTCAATCGTCACTGACGTCTTCAACAACACTCATTTCACTCCCAGTATACGATACAGGCTTCAAACCAGTCTTCCCATATCCAGGATAAACTTTTCCAATGTCCCATAAAAACACTGGCAAAATAGCATTAGGAGTGGTATATCCACGAGCCTTCAGAGAATTCACATAAATAAATTGAAAAATGTACATTTCGTTCTTGCACCCAGGTCTACCTTCTCATTTAATACCAATACTTTGACGTACATTCAATTTCGCAAAACTGAACCACGTATTCACACAAAATGAAGTTCTTTTAGAATACTTATGACATCTTAGTCTATAAGGGAAATTCACCAGATCATTCCTCGAAACCACACAAACAGAGTTTTCTTCACCACAATCCACACAATCCTTATTCTCGAACGACGGAATTAAACCGAAATCAATACAAAACTTTACACTCTTTTCTATATTAACACATCTCTCAAAAATATCATAAAAAGACAGAGTTTCAAATCCTTCGGCCATCAGACACAACTTACAATGTACAACCTCTAACATCAAACCCCACAACGTACAACCTCTAATGTCAAACCCCATCAAACCAACTACAACTCACAACTACTACAACCAATAAAAAAAAAAAAAAAAAATCACGGCGACACCTAGTATAAAAACCTACAACTTACTTACTTACTTACAAATGGCTTTTAAGGAACCCGAAGGTTCATTGCCGCCCTCACATAAGCCCGCCAATGGTCCCTATCCTGTGCAAGATTAATCCAGTCTCTATCATCATACCCCACCTCCCTCAAATCCATTTTAATATTATCCTCCCATCTACGTCTCGGCCTCCCTAAAGGTCTTTTTACCTCCGGTCTCCCAACTAACACTCTATATGCATTTCTGGATTCGCCCATACGTGCTACATGCCCTGCCCATCTCAAACGTCTGGATTTAATGTTCCTAATTATGTCGGGTGAAGAATACAATGCGTGCAGTTCTGTGTTGTGTAACTTTCTCCATTCTCCTGTAACTTCATCCCGCTTAGCCCCAAATATTTTCCTAAGCACCTTATTCTCAAACACCCTGAACCTATGTTCCTCTCTCAGAGTGAGAGTCCAAGTTTCACAACCATACAGAAGAACCGGTAATATAACTGTTTTATAAATTCTAACTTTCAGATTTTTGGACAGCAGACTGGATGATAAGAGCTTCTCAACCGAATAATAACACGCATTTCCCATATTTATTCTGCGTTTAATTTCCTCCCGAGTGTCATTTATATTTCTTACTGTTGCACCAAGATATTTGAATTTTTCCACCTCTTCGAAGGATAAATCTCCAATTTTTATATTTCCATTTCGTACAATATTCTGGTCACGAGACATAATCATATACTTTGTCTTTTCGGGATTTACTTCCAAACCGATCGCTCTACTTGCTTCAAGTAAAATTTCCGTGTTTTCCCTAATCGTTTGTGTATTTTCTCCTAACTCTAAATTTACAAAGTTGGTATTGCTAACTACATCCAACCAAGTGCCCGTCTTCTATCAAAATACCAAGTTTTCACAAATTGTGTACGTTCAAGCACAGAATATCTCACATTGTGCAATCTCCACATGGTAACTAAATGAGTGACACAACACAACTTCTCTCTGTCTATTCCAATCTCAGACTGGCTAGTTATTGAAATGTTATGTGAGGTATTGAATGCCAAGGGAAGGGAAGCTAGCCATATGACAGTTGCTCAACCGTCTCCGCTGCCTAGCGGCCAACGAATAAACCGCTACTTATCGCTGGAACGCTCTGTAACAGTAATAATAATTGCTGTATTCTTCTCGCAAGCATATCATTTAACCTGTCATGCACTAGGACTGAAGAGCGTAGATCATAAATAAATGTTTTGTCCAACTTCTTTTCAGTTCCCATACTGCGATGGTACTCACAACGCCCACAATGAAGAAACTGGTGACAATGTAGGACCGCTGTGCGTCAAGCGCAGTCAGAAATAAGGGAAAAAATAGCAACAGCACTGCCAAACTACTATAAAAGACTGCCATTGCAGTTCGCAGTTATTAGTCCCATATGTCATAGATTAACAAGGTGATTGTACGCCCATTAGTTTTTGCTTAATATTCAGGTAATGGAAAACTCCTTAAGCTAGGAGCCACGAAACTAAATGTGTTACTTCCCAAAATGTGTGTTGAAGATCATCTTCCGCCAGAGGTGGATCTAGAACTGGGGCAGATGTGAGACAGGGTCTACAATTCTACTTAACCAAGAAAAGTGGTCTCGATTCTGAAATCTATTCCAAGACAAGTACCATGCAACGTAGATATTGTTATTATACTTGTCATTAGTATTAAAAAGGTGCTACAGTTTGTGATAGTTGCCCCACTTGCCAATAAAGCTAGATCTTCCTCTGACTTCAGCATTTGTAGATTGGATTTGCTTCCCATTGTTTTTCCACTTCCTGTAGGACAGAATTTATATTTCAGATCATGCCATCTGGAATGGGAGATGCTATCTTTGTAGGTAATGGGTTGTTGAAAGAAAAAATAACAAAAAAAAAGTGTTTATATAAATAAAAGTATGAATATTAAATTTTGTACGATGTAATACAGTATTGTGTTACACTAGATTGGAGATCTCGAGGTCTCTGCATGTTTATATTTAGATACAGCTTTAAAAATATCTGAATGGTGACAATTTTCGTTAATCCACTTTCACTTTTGCGTTTGGTTAAGTGGGGAACAACAGGTACAAAGAATCATTGGAATGCATGAATTTATGTTGTTTAAAAAATGCAATAAAAATCTCACAATATTTCTGCATTTTCTTTTCTACTCCTTTCATTAAGACAGCCATTCCCAAGCTGGTCTCTGGATTCCTGGGGGTGTGTGGAACCGGAAGTGATTTCAAATGGTATTTTTATTAAGCTTAATTCTTCTTTTTTTTTTTAATCAGAGACTTTTGAGACAAAGTTTAACAGAAATGAGACAGCCTGAGGGATTACTGTCGGATGGCATATGTATAGTAGTGGTAAAAAAAACTGGACCGACCCTTGTAGCTGATTTCAGAGCCTTGTTCACTCAGAGCTATTAGAGTTTGGATAATCTTTAACGTATTAACTAAAAAAAAAAATCAAACACACCCACATAACAGACAGAGAAGTTCGAGATGACGCCGAGATCTAGTAGGCTCTGAGGATGGTGCGTGAAGCACCGAAACAGCTGTAAGCCGCACAAACTTACATAATTAACACGAGTAAGTCCACTAGTTAATCAATTACTTATATTCAAGTGTTAAAAGTAGTGTATGCAAGATTCAAAATAAAAAAAAAATCAATAAATGTTGGTACTCACATTAATGAGATGGATGAGCTTGCTGATTCTTGCACAGTTCTATATTTGGACATCTAGATATTTAATGACACTAGAATCACTGATATTATCTTCATACATAGTTTCTGAACTATTAACACTGCCTAAATGAAGCGTATCATCACGTTCCATTCTTTTCAAAGATCTGGATCGAAACAGTTTTCCATTATTTATAATGGGCACTATTTAACAGAGACATGGACAACTACTAGCATGTACCACATAAGAAAGATTTCAACTAACTGCTAACAGGCAAGCTACGAATCAACAATGCACAGAATCTGTTATAAGTTACTTGTGATTGGCTACAATAAATATAATTAGAAAAGTATTGTAATTTGAATTTCTGGATCTGATTCGCCAAGATTTTAAAATAGGCGGAGTCTAAAATTTCTTATATCGTCATCTGGAAAAACAGAAATAAAAAAATTAATGCAGAAACATGCCCGATTTTAAACAAGTAAATATGCAATTTGGCACGTTCTATTATTATTGGTGTACGACGTACAGTATATGAGCATTTCAATGTGCAGACTGGGTGTTGCCAAAACTATTAAGAAAGTCATAAATACATGAAAATATTCGGTACTTTGGTCCTCTGTTATGAATTCGGGTGATCCCTGGCTGGGTTACAGGCACGGCGCCAGATGTGCAGGAAAAGATGGCGAGAAACATCACAAGGGCAGACCTCGAGGACCACAGGTGGTCCGCAGACCATAGTTTGAGAAACGCTTAATAGGGGATTGAAGCAGGTCGAAGTGGCTAAAAGGTATGGGTTTGTGCAATCAACGCACTCAATATTCATAAAGAAACATAAGGAAATAGAGGACAATGTCACAAGTGGTAAAATTAATCCTGAATGTAAGCGTTTCAAAACTGTGGCATCAGAAAACATTGATATTGCTGCCTTAAAGTGTCTTAATGAAGTAAGTAAGAGCACTTTAACATTCCTATACCAGGATAATTTTACCTTAATGGTACTCATTTCATATTGGAGTGAAATTAGCAAGTTGTAGTCGATTTAAGTGAACACCATATTTTAACGTTTTGGTGGCTACTTCATTCACACACAACCCCCAGAATGTCTGGAGGACCACTCCTGCTGTTGGTCGACGGGTCCATTGGACCTAGCTGGGAGATCTTGTTGATCACCAGCTTTCCGTCCGTAAGCCACTGAAGGACGATTTTAGTGCCATAGCAGGTCAGCACTAGGAACAGAAAAGTAGAAAGAGGAGGAAGGAAAGGGAAATGAACCCCTAGGCCTCAAATGCTCTAATGCCGTCAGGGTCGAAGAAAGTAAGAGTTCAGTCAGAGGACTGGATAGGAAAGGGTAAAGAGGGAATTAGGTATTGAATAGAGGAAAATTATACCAAATTCAGTCATTAACTCATCAAACTGACCAGTGCTAATTGATGAGTAGCCCCTCCCTTTAGTTCAGCTCGTAAAATTATGCTTACTAACAGCTACACCACGGGAAGGTAGGGATGGGACATTGGGTATTTGTCCAGGTTGGTTCCTTAAGGCCTTCAATGGGAAGGATTAATGGCTCTCCCCCCTGTATCCGACAGATAACCTTTTGCAGCCAATGGATACCATCCCACTGTGGAATCCTGGGAAACGAGAATGCGGATGCTTTAGCAAAGAAGGGCAGCACTGCTACTTACAGACCTGTTACTAAATCTACGTATTACTCTGTGAAAAGATTTATTAAATCTACATACTTAGACTTCAACAAACAAAATTTGATAACACAATCTCAAGGGAAAAAATGGAACTCTCTGCATCATAATCCACAGTTAATTCCCGATTTACCACGAAAATCGTCTGTAGCTGCATTTAGATTGGCAACAGGCCATGATTGTTTGGCCAAACACCTGCATAGAATTGGAATATATCAGTCCCCTAACTGCCCATTGTGCAACTGAAACCAAGAAATGGATTCGGAACACCTCAAAATCTGTGCTTCAGTGGCTGGCCTTGATAATATCTTTGAAAAATATTGGAGTGCAAGAGGTCAAATGACTTTATTGTCAAACGCCTGGCATTAGAAAACAACAACAACATTCCTATACCAGGTCCTAGTGCGCATCAAAAAGCACTTAGTTTTGCCAGTATACTTGGTGTTTCGAACTTCAAAGGAAACAATGGTTGGCTACAATGTTTTAAAGACCATGAGATTACTTTTATTAAAATAGAAGAAATAATCAAATAGGGTAATCAAAGGTGAGTAAATGTTATTTCATAATATGTAATGTTGTTTTATATTTATTTCTATTATATCTTTCAGAACATAAATTTCTGCAAAATTTCATAACCCCTTCAATACAACAATAACCTTGATATACCGGTAACAATAAACAATATTGTTCTATTACCCAAAAATTGCTGTATCAAGGTTCGATTGTATGTAAAAGACATGGGAAATTCAGGACCTTCCTAGATATTTTAAGGCATTGTTTTTTATGTTATTTAAAGTGATGTATCAACTGCGATCTTATCTAGTGTCAACATAATTTGTGAGAGCAAGATGTTATTCAATTTGACAAGAATAGCCCAAGATTTCTTCAGATTACCTGGCACATGCCTTGTAAATGAGGGAAACCTCGAAATAAATCCAATTAGACAGTCAGTGGGATTTGAACCCATGCATGCATCACGATTTCTGACTATATCATTGGCTTTCAGATGTTAATAATATCCCATATTTGAAGGTATATTTTGTTTAAAATTCTTCATGTATCGTAATACGAAAATAAAAGTGCTCATGTTTGAAAGAAATTGCTTAGCTAAAAGGTACAACTTTTAGAAATAAATTACAAAAGTTTCAAGTATTTTTCCTAATACTAAACAAACTAATATTTCAAATTTTAATCATTTTATCAGTGAAGTACAATTTGCCTTTTCTTAACAAGATAACTGCATGCGTATCAAGTTATATTATTAGAATGTTACATACAACTCAAGGCCACACAGACTTATCAGTGCGTTTTTATCATTTCAGAATCATCTTAACATATGCTTCTGTAACTAGGAAAGGGTCCATAACAACCTGTGAGAATCATTTTGGTTTTTCAGTCTAAACAAATGGAGCGAAATCAATTCTGTAATTCACATTAAGCTTATAATGAAATTAGAAAAATTCGTATCTAGTTTAATGAAGTTGTTACATTATTCCTATACTCAGTCCATCACTAATACAATTCACAATTAATACAATTTAGACCCAAGTGTAGCTCGGTTAGCTTAAATATTCTTACCAGAGAATACTGGGTTTTAATCGGGATTTAAGATACAGTCGCATTTTGCTACTCAACTTCTAAAAATGCAACAAAATTTGAATGTAAATGTGCAAAAATGCGACAACCACATTAGACTTCAGAAACGAAGATACCGGTAGTAATGGAGAAAATGAAATCAGAGATATGTTATTAATCCGAATTTAAATGAAATGTTAATGGCATGAGCATTTTCAAAAAGGTACTGAATAATAGATGTCCAGGAATTTATTTCAAAGAGTTGGTGCAATTCATGTAAGTTAAGTGAACAATTTATTCTAATTGATTTATACAATTCCATCGCATACTGTAAATTGTGAGCGAGGATTTAGTTGCATGAATCTTGTAAAAACTGGAATTAGAAACCTCCTTTCAGTAAAAAGAGTTAGCACTCTGCTAACAATGTATCTTGAAGGGACTACTATAGTCGCGATGCTGTTATTCCCGGCATGACTCCTCCTCTTTGCTTACATCTTAGAAAGTGAAGGCTCTATAAAGTCTAGGTAGATAGTATCGTTCGCCATTTTTGTTCTTTCGTTGCCGAGCTACCATACGAGGAATCTATTTGCCACACCGTTAAACATTATCATGTCATAGCTCCTATGATAATAAATCAAACGCACTGTAATTCAGCAAATAATTGAGCGGCAAATAACGTCGTGTGCTTTCTGCAAACGCCAACGAAAGAGCCAAAATGGCGAGCGATTATATTAAGCATTTATCGAGCCTTAAGAAATGAATGACGTCTTCATCAGCGAATCACAAGATGCACACGTTTAAATGTAGCCGACCTGCAACGCGATTGGCTGCCGGAAATTAGAGCGACGGAACTACAGTTTAATTTCAGTGTTTAGAGTGCCCATAAAATAACGTACTGTACTTTAGTGTGATGTAAATTCAGCCAACGTTTAATGATTTACTTACATAAGTATATCTAGTGTGTGATAAGATGGATCGAAAGTAATAAAACTCCAAGAAACAAATTACATAACTTTTTGTTTCTTCATACTTCATTAATTTTATCTTTCTGCACAATTATTTATAATATTGCACAAGCATTTCGCAATTTGCACAAATATAATTTTTCATTTGTGCATTTTTGCGACAGTTATTTATTTTCTAGCTGAAACCCTGATTTTAATCCTAGGTAGATCTTGCGAGATTTGTGCTGAACTTAGTAAGTTTCCTTCAAGTACTTAGATTAAGTTAATATTTTAAATGTAGATTACCAGTACATTTGGGGTGGTAAGCTTCTTCATCCTTAAATCTTCTAGCTTTGTCTGCTTCCTTGGAAACCAACCCAGTTCTGACCTTGTAGAAGCCTTCTATAATCTTTTCAGTAATACTATAATCCACGAGGTTTAGGTTGTATTTCGTCATGCTGTCTGGGTCTCAAGGCAGTGAAAAAGGATTCAGTCATAACCATTAACTACAATGGTTATCAGAAAGCGCGATTCCTTCTCATACCTTTTTAATGTCTTCCTTATAAATCTTTTAGGCAGAATCTCTGCTTACGTAGTACTTGAGGAATATGGCCCAATCCCTTAAATCAAATTTGACCCATATCAGACCATGGGGTCATTAACGACCCTACTCAAAGGAATTTAAAAAAATTGTTACAAATTACAAAATTAATGCATTCTTAAGGTTGGTAACAACATCTACATATTGTGCACAAATTCTCTTCTGAATGACATGTTGTCCAATCTTGGTCAAAATTGTTGTTTGAATGGTTGCTGTACCTTTGTGTACTACGGAGTATAGCAGTGTAAGGAAGAAATGAAAGTTTTATTTTCAATTTTATTTACTGACTATATATCTTAGTGATGAAAGATGAGTGGAACACAGAAAAATTCTCTCCGGCACCGGGATTTGAACCCGGGTTTTCAGCTCTACATGCTAAAGCTTTATCCACTAAACCACACTGGATTCCCATCCCGATGTCAGATTGAATCCTCTCAGTTTAAGTTCCACCTCTTGGGTTCCCTCTAGTGGTCTACCCTCATGCACTGCGTCATAGATGTATGACAGTGGCACAATGTCCACACATGTGCAGAGGTGCACTCGTTATGAGTGACTAAGTGGCCGGGATCCGACGGAGTAAGCGCCGTCTTAAATCACAAGGTTATTATTTTTCGCATCATATATTATTATGATGTACCGAAATACATATGATATTTCCGTGCAGAAATTCTGCGTTATCATATGATGAAACACGAGTGGAACAGAGAATGCAATGCATGAGGGTAGGCCACTAGAGGGAACCCCAAGGGGTGGAACTTAAACTGAGAGGATTCAATCTGACATCGGTATGGGAATCCAGTGTGGATAAAGCGTCAGCACACAGAGCTGAAAACCCGGGTTCAAATCCCGGTGCCGGAGAGAATTTTTCTCTATTCCAATCATCTTTCATCATATGATGACGCAGAATTTCTGCAAGGAAATATCATATGTACTTCGGTACATCGTAATAATATATATGTTAGTGTTAATTTTTTTTTTTATTGGGTTATTTTACGACGCTGTATCAACATCTAGGTTATTTAGCGTCTGAATGATATGAAGGTGATAATGCAGGTGAAATGAGTCCGGGTCCAGCACCGAAAGTTACCCAGCATTTGCTCGTATTGGGTTGAGGGAAAACCCCGGAAAAAAACCTCAACCAGGTAACTTGCCCCGACCGGGATTCGAACCCGGGCCACCTGGTTTCGCAGCCAGACGCGCTGACCGTTACTCCACAGGTGTGGACGTTAGTGTTAATATGATCACGAAAGAATAATGGACAGTTATGCATAATTGTCCAATATTAGAAACTCATAGATTTAGCTCAAAACGGCATACATTTTGATGGGTCACTAACTACCCACTGGGCAGATATCATAGCACTACATTATATAAACATTCAAAATATTACACTACTAATTTAATGAAGCTATCAGCAGTCTGTTGTTATACAAATATTCTGCTGTCTGCAAACCTGGGTACACTTCTTTACTAGTTTAGTTATATCATCAGTTGGTTTTGCAATGCTCTGCCTCAGTTATAACGTGAAAATAATTATTTCTGTGTCAGATTTCCAGCTGTTCTCTTCTCATATTTATTGGACTGAAACACATTCTTCACACTCATATGATTTTTCTTTTATTATGTAGCCTACAGTATTCCATATTTTACAATGCTAGGTCAGGATTGACAATATATGAAATACCAGTACTTGAACTGAACAAAGTAACTGCAGGCTCTTGCTTTGGCTGCAACAGAGTACCGTTTCACTTTATGGGGAAGTTCAACACCATACTCTTTGGACATAAGTGTAACAACAGAGTAGAAATCCCTCAACCTGATACAGTATGTAGATATAACTCTTTCATGGGAGAAATAGATAAACTAGTCTCTAATACTGCTTTAGAAACAGCAGCCCAAAAAATGGGGCTGAAAATTAACGAACAGAAGACTAAGTACACGATTGTTGGATGTAAAAAACAAAAAAGGGACTTGACAACAACAACCCATCTAAAAATTAATCAATATAAATTTCAGAGGGTCTCTAGTTTTGTATATCTGGGCTCCTTAATCAATGACACTAAAGCATACTTTGGATCATTGAGGCACTTTAAGTCAAGACTCCTTACAAGGGAAACAAAATGCAATATTTATAATGTTCTGGTAAAACCTGTATTAACATATGGCAGTGAAACGTGGACCCTCTCAAAGACTCATATGTCAAGATTGAGATCCTTTGAAACCAAAATTCTAAGGAAGATATATGGCCCAATATGTGATAATGGAGAATGGCGAATAAGATACAACTTTGATCTTTACCAACTATATAAGTCCTCTTATGTGATTACAGTCATTAAAATATCAAGATTAAGATGGGCAGGACATGTGCAAAGGATGGCAGATCATGAGATAGGTACCCAAGAAAGTTATGGGGAATAAATCTGAAGGAAAAAGGACTGTAGGACGACCAAGACTGCGATGGATGGATGGATGGATGGATGGAGTGTTGGAGGATCTAAAGAAAGTGGGAATTAAAGGATGGTGGTTGGTTGCCAGGCACAGAGATGCATGGAAGAGAGTTCTAAGGGAGGCCGAGGTTCAAATTGGGCTGTAGCGTCGATGATGATGATGGAGTCTCTAATATCGTTGCTTACAGGATATCAATATGAAGTAAGAAATGGTATATCCCCATTTGAAAATAAAACTAAGATCTAAAAAGTAGCAATGTGGAAAAGTGAGTAGTGAAAAGTGCAAATAATTAGAGATGTAGAGTGAAGGGAAATGTGTCATACAGGAGGGGGTTATAGTATTTTTGGTATAATGATGAGTTAGGAGTGAAATAGTGGAAGAATTGATGACAGATAAAAAAAGACTAGTGGAAGAATTGCAGTAATGTCCTAATTGACTTGTACGAGAGGCGTGTAAAATGGTGAGACTAATAATGTGAAGTGCCGCCTCACCGAAAGGTATATTGCTTAAAGACAAATATATACATTCAATATATACATTCAACATTCAATATATCCCCATTTTATATTTTAGAAGTTCGGTGTGTTTGTGAACATTCTTGTCTCTTAGCAAGATCATACAATTCTAGCATCAGTCCCTTAAACCACTGGTAGATTTCTCTTCGTCGACACCAAACAGGTCACAGGATTGAATCAAGTAAGGAAAAGTTGTAAAGTGTGCAAAAGCAAGACTGGAAAAACCTGCAGGAAATGTGAAGTTGCTCTTTACGACAAATGTTTTGCTACCAGTACTTTGCAGAACAGCTTATGACTGGCATGATTGCTAGTTTTTATAGACAAATACAACTAGTTAATTATCACTGCTTACGTGAATAATAATTATTTTATGTCTGTTAAATAAATCATTTCTCAATTAAACAGTTGAAACTCCATAAATCGGTTTCATTTGTAATAATTTCCCACTTCAGTAGATAACATTATTTAGCATTAGAGATATCATATCTGTCCAATGGGTCGTTAATGATCCATCCTCAAAAGGCCACTTGTGCTTGAAATGTAATTAAAATTCTTGTTTCTCGTCACTTCTTAGATTCTTATGATGAAAGTATGTGAAATTTATAAAGAAACTTTAAGAAAGAAGTTGCAGGCAGATATGGATTGAAGAAACTGTTGTGAAAAGAAGCTGGACGAACAAAATTATGAAGAGCTCTAGCCTGAATCCATTGCAAGTTTTTGTTTTGCTTGGTTTATTTAACGATGCCTATCAACTACGAGGTTATTTAGCGTCGATGTGATTTGTGATAGCGAGATGGTATTTGGCGATGAGTCCGAGAATTCGCCATAGGTTATCTGACATTTGTTTTACGGTTGGTGAAAACCTCGGAAAAAACCCAACCAGGTAATCAGCCCTAGCAGGAATCGAACCCGCACCTGAGAGCAACTCCAGATCGGCACCATTGCAAGTTACCAGTGGAGTTCTACAAGAATCAGTAGCATGCTGTACATGGAAGGCAAAGGAAGCAATATAAAGCGAAAAAGAAGAAATTTATTGCAGAAATTATATTTTAATCGTGAGAACTATGAATTCCCTAATCTTAAAATGTCACAAAATTCTTTCTCTGGGCGCCTGTTCTGGCTGATACAGATTCGTTTATTTCCATTCGATGATTTTGGTGCTAAAGAGAGGAGAATTGCTTTGGTCTTCAAATATATTTAGGTGAGTTGGCTGCTATTATTTTTGTACTATATATACAAAAATTGGTATTAGTTTCTCTCACATAAAATTGCCACTGCCGAATGCCACTGACAGTAATGTATATACCCAATCCTGATATTTACATTAATCATGGATGACATCATGACAAAAGTTACATCTTATAAGAAGAGAGGTATTAAATGGAGCTTAACATATATTCTGGAGGACTCAGAATATGCTGTTGATGTATATCTGTCTATTACTACAGCGTTTTTCAAACATGCAAGAAAAAATAAAACAATTTGCAGTAGTGAATAATTTCAAGGAAAAAATTGTTCCGGGGCTAGGTATCGAACCCAGGACCTTTGACTAAATGCACCAAGGCTCTACTAACTGAGCTACCCAGTAACTCTACCAGACCCCGACTCAATTTTTCCCTTTATATCCACAGACCTCAAAGTGGGCTGACAACTGTCAAGCAACTAACATTGAGTGCTCACAAATTGTGTGACTGTTAACTAACAGTGACGTGTATTAATGCAAATCTAGCATTTACATTCAAATATATGGAATACAAAAGAGTACAAGCATAAAACACTCTAGCCCGTTCTGTGTTATTAGATTATATGTCCAGTGAAAGTTGAATTATTAGAGCTGAAGACAAGTCCAGACTGAAATCTGCTACAATTAAATTTACTTATTTAATTAATGATTGAAAAAAATTATGTTTGGACCATTCCAACAGCGATAAACTCAGAAGGTTACCCCCATAGAATAGGAAAGGAATTTTTTTTCCAAAACTCAAAAATTTCCTCTCTGAGAATTTCACATGCATCTGCATCAATGAAATTCAAAATTAACTTTTTCGCTGGATGATGTACCAGTACATTTTTGCTGGATGATCAACATTCGCATAATTTCGAGCATCCAGTCACATGACTATAAGCATTTCGTTCATAGGCACACTGTCCTTGTGATTTAGAATCTCTCAATAGCGAACATTTTGTTGTGTGTCACCTTAGATGACACAGAGAAATGATGTCTTAGTCTGAATAATTTCAGAGGGAAAAATTGTTCTGGGGCCGGGTATCGAACCCGGGACCTTTGGTTAAATGTACCAACGCTCTTCCAACTGAGCTACCCGGGAACTCTACCAGACACCGACCCAATTTTTCCCTCTATATCCACAGACCTCAAAGCGGGCTGACAACCGTCAAGCGACCAACATTGAGTGCACACTAACTCTGTGTGACAGTCTGTTACACAGCTGGATCAGCAAAAATAGGTGATAAACAATTTATTGTAAGATGTTTATTGAATACTTTGGTAGAATCCCAGGCACAGAAAATCGTCTCATGCCACTCATATAAATTCTAATACAGTTCTTGCATAAAGCATATGCTTATATAATTACACTGCACTTCAGAGCCCTTTCCTGAAGGTGGTATAAGTCCTGGTTATGTTTTGAATATTCAGTCTAAACTTTCATATATTTTTTGTGCTATGTACGCCTAATAAAATAAATCAAAACTGATATTTTAACAGGTTATATTTTCAATAAATTGACCTATTTAGTACTGGTATCAAATTTTTATAGTGAGAAAAAACACTAGGACTTTTGTGGCAGAAAAAGCTCTGCTGTATGCAGTTTATTACATACATATATCCCTCAAGTTATGAATTAAAATGAATAGAAACTGGTTCATTTTGAGTTTGGATATGAAACGTGAAAAACGGATAGCATGATCGGTACTGATGAACACAAATGTCACGGATTTAAACCTAGCCAGACAATGAATGGCTTTCCCTACAACAGAAGAAATCCAATGGTAGTTCTAGACATAATATTGTGGATGGATGAAACTCTAGCTTAAACAGTCTTGTACTTTCAACTAGGTTTTCTGTTAAAAAAATATGAAGTCACCATATTAACATTATTAAAGTAGATCAACTGAAAGTTTCCAGGCTTGTGTGTTCATTTGAAGGAAGTCTTTATCAAAAATATAAGAAATATAAATATTTAATATTTTTTAGGAGTCCCCCATTATTGCTGAGGATCCTGTATCAAGCAAAGTTTCTGGCATGTGTAAGACCATTACGATATTCGACCAAAAATAAACAAAATTCTCAAAATGGATTTTGCATCGTCTGTGTACATTTAATTCTTTTAGATGCAGAATAAGTCTGATTGTGCACCCTTTCATAAAGTGAAAACTGTGTGAAAATCTCTCTCCTTGTCCTCGTCATCCTAACGTCGGATCTCGGCCACTTAGTTACCCGTAATGAATGCACCAGGGCTGGGCAGTATTTGAAATACATTTGTATTTTGTATTTTATAATTTGTAAGGATTTTCGAAAGTATTTTGTATTTTGTATTTAAATACATAACATTGATGTATTTTGTATTTCAAATACTAAAATACTATTTTCTTCTTCTTCTTGTCCTTCAAGTTTTGGATTTGGATTTGAAGAGTGAACTTTTGTCTTATTTACCTATCCATTTCAGATATGCTAGCCATACACTTGTTTTCTTGCCACAACTGATTTCCTTAATGTCATAAAGAAATCTCCAACAGCATCAAGGATTCATCACCCAACACTTGAATGTTCAGCATTATGCAATGCGTTTAGGAGACCCAAATCCTCAGAAATTATATCAGATGTCTTGAAATATTCATTAAAGTTTCCTTGCCCAACTCGATGGAATTCCTCTTTATGACTCAATCTCTCAAATATTGCAATTCAAACATGATATAAACAGTATAATTATGTGAAAAACTGGGATTGCCAACCTTCAAAGATGTTCAGTTTCAGTACCTTGAAGAATATTGTACAGTTGTGAAACCCATTGCCGTAGCTCTTGATTTAATGCAAAATGAGAAGACGTGCTATGACGGCCAACTTTTGTCCACATTAATTTCCCTCAAAAACAGATTACATATTCTGTTATCTAGCAATCTACAGAATCTATTCCAAGTAACTCTAATCCTAATAAGTTCGCTTTCATCAAGAATTAAAGCGATGTTTGATCTGACCCCAGAAGTAAATTGAGCTATTTTGGCAGCTGCTTCCACCAATCATTTAAGATGGATGGCTACCTGACACTGCCTCACCAAATGATAAGAGGATATAGAATATGTGTGTGAAATCAGCGCAGCAGTTCTCTGCTACACCTTTGGTCAGTTCAGACGATGAAGATGATGAAAACAATTCTTATGTTTTCAACTCAAGTACAACAGACTTTGAAAAGCAGAAAGAAAAGAGCTCGTCTACTGCGGAGTATGAGCTCATACAATTCTTTAATGGCAAAGGGACAACCCTGTGCACTCTAGAGAATTATCCAACAGTGAAACAAGGTTTTATAAAGTATAATACAAGTTTGTGTTCTTCTGCACCTGCAGAAAGACTGTTCTGTTTTCCAGGATTTATTCATTTACAAGCAAGGGGATCCTTATCTGATAAACTTCTTGAGAAACTGTTTTTTTTTTTTTTTAAGGAAGCAGTAATTATTCACATGTTGCATAATTTCATTGCTGACTGGGTAAAGGAAGAATGTTTAGTTATAGTGTTTATATAAAACTTCGAGATAAAATACTTTTAATGTTAATATAATATTTTAGATTTTCAGTAATATTTTTATTTCTTTAGGCCTATACATTGTATCGAGTATTTGAAATACAAATGTATTTTGAGTATTTGAAATACAAATGTATTTTGGTTAATTTTTTAAAAGTATTTTGTATTTGTATTTCAAATACAATTTTTTGAAGTAATTTGTATTTGAAATACTTGGATGTCAGTATTTTGCCCAGCCCTGCCTCTCTACATAGTGCATTAAATATTGTGCCACTGTCACATATTCTGTAACACAGTACATGAGGGTAGGCCACCAAAGGGAAAACTGGGAGATATAATTTAAACTGAGGGGATTCGAGCTGGCATCGGAACTGGAATCCGGTGTGGCATAGTATAGTATAGTATTTATTAGCTGTCGTTATAGCAAAAGCTAATGACATTGTCAAATTACAAGTGTGAAATTATCGTGCAAAAATGAAAATTATTCTATTACAACACTAAACATAAAACAAAATGATCACAAGTACTCCTTAGAGTTTACATTTGAGAGTCAAGATTATCAAAATTAGGCTAATATCTAGATGAAAATTGTAACACACTGATCACAAATATTGATTTGATTAACAATTTATGAGAATTTCCTAATATATTACAGAATAATAATACAATTCAGAGAAAGAAACCTAAAAAATATCAACAGCTTGATTTTCTGATTCAAAATATTCTTGTACAGAATAGAATGGGTTTCTAAGAAGCCACGTTTTCACTTTGACTTTGAATATGTCAAGTGACACTTCCTGTGCTTCCTGTGGTAACATGTTGAACATTCTACAGCCCAACATGTTAGGACTACTTTTAACTTTGGATAGTCTGCAAAATGGTATGTCCAGTTTTTCTTTATTCCGAGTATTATACTCATGTTTATCCATCCTACTGGTGAAGCCATAAAGATTTTTCTTGATGTAAAGAAGGAGTTCCAGAATATATTCATTAACAACTGTTAAGATGGACTCCTGTATGAACAGTGGTTTACAATGTGCTTTGCTTGGTTCTTGTGTGATAATTCTTATTGCTTTCTTCTGAATGAGTAGGACTTCAATAAGTTTATTGCTGTTTCCCCACACCAGGATTCCATACTTCAATATGCTATGAAAAAAAGCAAAATAAACACTTCTTAGGTACTGCCCGGGTATTTTATCTCTAGTGGATAAAGCATCAGCACGGAGAGCTGAAAACCCAGCTTCGGGTCCCAGTCTCTGTTCTATCCATCCTTTATCATATGATAACACAGAATTCCTGCACGGAAATATCATATGTACTTCGGTACATCATAATAATAATAATAATAATAATAATTCGGGAGTTAATTTAGGTGCACCTATATTATAAATATATCTTGGCAAGATTCATGAACGTTTTTGTTGGTTGCATCTCTAGAAGTATTGAAAACCATCCAACCATCTTTATTAAATTTCAGTTACATACTGTATTTTTACTTTTAATACCATACTATATAGCTTTTGTAAGATCCAGTATGTACCAGTAACATTCGTTATAAATTTCTTACATGTTATAATTTTATTGAATTACGAACTTCTCCAATTCAAATTGAACCAGTTCTACCAAATATCTTATACAGTATCATAAACCTTAAAACAAATACTTAATGCTATAACGTTTTCAGTAATTATATTGATAGCTTTACAGAGTTTTAATGTTTATCATTTGTCTGCTGCTTGTTGATTTATCTTAAATAACCTAAGTATCCTAACATAGTAACTATACTAATACATTTACAAATCTTCTCCATGCAGATTTCAGATTGTATTTTACTCCCTTCAATTAAGCAATATTAATTTTACAGTGTCTCTTAATTTAAAATATCAAACAACATATGAATAAATATAAACAAGGTTGCAATATTACAAAAAAAAAGACTATGCACAGGTCTCGAAATAGCTGCCAATGAGGGTCATAAGTTTTAAATTATTGCAAAGGCATCAACATAATGAAATCTTGTTCTTTTCTTCACTTGATTTCTTCAGCACTAACTTCGGTTGAGGTTAGGTTAAGTGAACAGATTCAGCATTTTATTAGGAAAATAACTGCAATTTCAATCAATCACAAACATAATGTAGTAGAAAGATGGAATCACTTTTCTTCCTCACTTTTTAAATTTTTCTCCACACCTCTTCTTTTCTTCTATTCTCTTCCCTCTAATCCTTTTATCCTCTTCTCTTTCTTCACTACGGTACTCATTACGTAAAATAATTTCTACTTCAATTTTTAACACAAAACAGAGGGCGCCATTTCAAATTTTGCTTGTGGGGGCAAGACTTTTTTTTTTTTTAGGAAAGACCTTAGAAGGTACATCACAACTGCTCCCTTCCTCGACAATTTTAAATGACGCCTCTGACACAGAGATCAAAATTAAGTAAACATAGTACCTAATACAGAAATAATTAAACAACTACCGGTATATAATAATGTTTCGAAGTTATTAGCTTTTATTAGATTTTATTTGCTTCTTTTTTAATACGGAATACTTACTACCTGTACCGAAGAGCATTGTCATGTCTCAATATCGTATGTTATTTAATAAAGTGTTATTGAGGTACTGTGAAATTTTCTTACAGTGTTCGTAAAAATTACAATAACTATCATATGAATCAAAAATGAAAGAAAATACAGTAGGCCTATATGTTATTTGATTTACAAACAAATCAAGACCCAAATACACTATACGACAATTCGGGTACCAGAAGATGGCAAGTTCACAGTTTACAAGACTTTATAATTGAGTCGGTCGGAGCTAAAAGGAATTAAGTCAAAATATGAAGTTTTGGGTTATGCAACAATTTCAACAACGGATGTCATGCGCATCGAACGGTGGAAGAAGGAACTAAGACTTTTAAATATTCTTTTGTCTTCTATAACATAAAAATATAATATTTGTGCTATTAGTGGAATATTTTTTGCTTCTCCTGAAAAGTTGTCAAAAGTGACTTAATTCCTTTTAGCTCCGACCGATTCAATTGTAAAAAAAAAAATGATGTGTCAAAAATTTAGTTTTTATTTCTTTCATAATGCTCTTGTAGTGATCAATAATTTATTTCATTATCAATGATCTGTTACTTTCTGTCAAGTCCAACAGTATGTGTGCGGTATTGTTCCTCAAATGTGCTTCAAAAAGTATTTTTTGTCCTTCTCGAATTATTTATTTCATTGCACTTACACCATTCTTCACAGAAAGTTCACAGTTTCGGAAGTAAGTGTAAATGTATGACCCTCATTGGTTTCTGTATACTTTCTAACCATTGATTCAGACAATATGCATGGTCTTGCTTCAACCCTTTTACTGTTAGCAATAACAAAACTGTAAACATTATTTCGATTCAAATGTTTAACATTCTAATCCTCTTTTCATTATAAATAATATTCAGGTGTATAAACGTAAAATATAAAATAATATAAGTTAGAAATGAAGATAACCTCCGAGACAATAAACCATGTACTCAGACGGTTCAAAGGCTCGTGAGGACTTAGGCAAAAGTAGTACATGAGGCCCTTCAGGGGAAAGAAGTATCAATATTAATTTACTATTACTATTGTATGTAATACGCTGTACCTTAACACTTATAGTTTCCAGCTTCTATTATGTTGTACATAAACTAGCAATGTTTACGTTGTAATTTGTTAATTCTTTGAATTTATAGCTTCGCTTGTTTTTATTTTTGTTTCACGTCCATGGCTACGTTTCGCGTCTAGATGATCTAATAGCAATAAGAATTTCAATGACGTGGGGCACAAGAAAGGAGGTTTTTCAACCTCGAGTACCTAAGTTCTGCCCATGCGAATGCACCCCAAACTAAAAAGAAAAATACCTGGTACTGCTATTAGTTTGGTAAGAAGCTGCATATTTATATTACAAAAAAAAAAAAAAAAAAAAAAAAAAATTCAGAACCTGAATCATCATAACAACAATCAAGGAAAATTTCAGTTATACCTCGTTATACAAGGTGTTAACTAATATAATATGGAAAACATTTCGGGAATGGATAGAGGACCTAAAAACAAATGAAAGAAATTTATATAAATAATGGTCAGGTTTACTTGTTTTTTAATTGCAAGTAACTTTTTATTTTATGTGATTTAGTTCTTACATTAGTGCCACCATGGCGGTCCAGAGGCTAGAGCGTTGGGCTCATAATCCTGTGGACCTGAGTTCAATTATCTGAAATACAATTGATGGGTTCTGCAATACAATTGACGAATCTGAAATACAAATGATCCTTTCTGAAATACGATTGATTAATCTGAAATACAAATGATGCTTTCTGAAACACAATTGATGAATCTGAAATACAAGATGCTTTCTGAAACACAACTGATGAATCTGAAATACAAATGATACTTTCTGAAACACAATTGATGAATCTGAAATACAAGATGCTTTCTGAAACACAATTGATTAATCTGAAATACAAATGATGCTTTCTGAAATACAATTGATGAATCTGAAATACAAATGATGCTTTCTGAAACACAATTGATGAATCTGAAATACAAATGATACTTTCTGAAACACAATTGATGAATCTGAAATACAAGATGCTTTCTGAAACACAATTGATTAATCTGAAATACAAATGATGCTTTCTGAAACACAATTGATGAATCTGAAATACAAATGATACTTTCTGAAACACAATTGATGAATCTGAAATACAAATGATCCTTTCTGAAATGCGATTGATTAATCTGAAATACAAATGATGCTTTCTGAAATACAATTGATGAATCTGAAAACAAATGATGCTTTCTGAAACACAATTGATGAATCTGAAAACAAATGATGCTTTCTGAAACACAACTGATGAATCTGAAATACAAATGATGCTTTCTGAAACAGAATTGATGAATCTGAAATACAAATGATGCTTTCTGAAACACAATTGATGAATCTGAAATACAAATGATACTTTCTGAAATACATCTGGAAAAGGTGTAGAAAATAATAATTAAGAAACAAAGCGAAATTAACTACATTTACAACAATTTTTTTGCTTATTTTTAGGTCTTCTATCCGTACCCAAAAGTTTCCCCACATATTAGTCAACACCCTACATAGTGAAATTATATTGAAGGCTGTATTTCTGTTTGCTGCTACTTCACTAGCAATAAAAGGGTTATTAACATTTCCCTCTCACGTCGTACAAATGGGCCATTATGTTACTTGCTGTCATGAATCATAGATAACTGGGTTCGGGTTACACAGCAGCAGTTTTATCATAAAGGGCAAGCAAGAGATCACAATTAAAACCTTAATATAAAAAGAAAATGATATGAAAATTTACCGAAATTTGCAGATAAATATTATTGCCGTTAGTGTTTAATGCAGTTCATAGTCCTTGCGTACAAACTGCTACTGTGATAACATAAGCTCGAACCCACTTGGCTAGTGGCGATGTGGTTGTGTCCGAAGACTGATAAAGTCTCCTGCTTATCTTTTTATAGAAATTGGTCCCTTTTAGATGCACTAATCCTATGATTCAGTTACAATCTTCCTGTTCGGAAACCAAAAGGAAACCCACATGGTAGATATTACGTGCTTTGGCATTATTGTTGTGATTAAGTGTACATTTTCACCATTTATTTTGAGGAGAAGTGATCAATTACAGCAAGAAGAAACTTTATAACTGTAACAACACACACAACAGAGGATAATTTGGGTGTATTTTAAAATCAAATACAATAACCTGTAACATTTTATGCTGTCCTTAATTTACTTGGCAGCTACATACATTTCTTTTTTCACTAATCACATAATTCGTTATGTACAGTTCATACATAGGTACTCATTCTCCTCTTTCCAGTTTTAGGCCTTGTGGCCTGTTAAAGTCTCAGTCAAATGATAGACTCAAACTTCTCTTTCCTTTCAGCTGGTACCAGTACCATAGGAGCTGTTTGGTACCGTATCCTGCCAGTATAGTGATGTGTCTCGAAAGTTTCTTCTACCGGTACCGTAAAGTGGGGATATTTCGGACGCTGGGGTAACATCAGACGGTAATTCAATTTATCATATTTCATGTTGGTAACACCAGTTCACCAATGGGTCTTTAAAAAGGTGCATAAACATACGAACATAGTAAAAAGCGCGGAAAAGATGACAAGAACTGGTGTTACCAACATAAAATATGATAAATTGAATTACCGTCTGATGTTACCCCTGCGTCCGAAATATACCCACTTTACGGTACCTATCTAATTCCTAACCTCAGGTTCCTGGTTTTATTAACGAAGCAATAAAAATCAAGTCATACTGTACTCCAACCAGGAGAAAGCCTCAGGGGAATGAGACGCAGGGGGGTAATGCTGTGAATGAATGTTGATGTCATAAAGTCACACACGTGGGTACACGCATCTCCATTGGCTAACTCTCAAAGCACAAACGATAACACTGATACACACATATTTATACTACCCTAGTTAGAAAATTAGATCACGGTTAATCTCCTGGTCTTTTAATCCCTCCATACAGGAAATAACATATGCAGGAAAGCGCACGTTTTTAAACTGACGTTATAACGGTAATATTACCTATCTACTTTGCTCCAATAGATGACGCAATAGTAAGCATATTCCTTTCACGGTTAATCTCCTGGTTGGAGAACAGTAGAGATAATGTATAGGTTCGTTCCAACAAGCGGATCATGGATCAGTTCTTGTACGGTTTCTGTACCATCTTATGTGCATGCGCTAGTTGAGCATCTACTATGGGATTGAAACTGGACTGGACGCTGTTGGAATGCTTTCACAGATGGTTATGTACTAAATCCAGAGATGCTATAACTGTGATCATCTTTGTCTGAGAATGGGCTGCAAAATTATTATCGTTTTGGAGCTAATTCAAATTGCATAAAATAGAATTTCGATAATTTTCTATAAAAAGATAACAAAAAATATGGAAGGCAAGAATTTCGCTAATTCGATGTCGTGTACTGGGGGACTCTCATCTAAAAGTAGTTGTTTTTTTTTTTATTATTCATTTATACAGGCCAGCGATGTCAAGGTCAAGAGCACGTAGACGGTTCTGCGTGCGATCAAGCGCTCACTGGTTGTAATGAATCTATTCTGCAGGCAGCAGCAGTGAATACGAAGGGGTGAGCAAAATGAACTCTTTTGGCCTATCACTGCAAGATGAATTAAGCTGTTATTAAATAATAGATAACGTGTTACATTCATACAAGGCAACAAGAAATTAGAACATGTTTCGTAGAGTGTATCTCTCCTATAAATGCAATGAATTATAAAATAGTAGGCTACAGTAAATAATAAACATAGCTTCTCCTTAAATTACATAGTTTCAGATACGACAGAGTATAATTAATTTTTGTATACGAACTTCCAACTTGGCTCTGCTAACTCAATTCAAAGAACCTGGAGAGAACTTTTCCTCGACTTAACCAAAGGACATGACAATGGTAAGGAACATAGTCAAACTGAAAATCTATGGACGACATATCTTGACAATTTTTTAGACAGAATTCGTAATGAACCTACGCTATTAGCATCATACTCTTTTTGTACCTTATTCTGTAAACTTAAACGCAAAGCAGTGAGGAATATATCGAAACATATATTTATTACTATTTAATGTCAATAAGAGAACAAAATTTCAATACATCATTATGTACATCAATTAATAATAATTTCAGGCGTTTCATATTTCTTCTCCTTGTAACTAAATGCTTTCCATATATCAGACAAAGAACATTATCTCTACACTGTCACTTTTCATCTTAACCTCATTGATGTGAACAAACGATCATGTATTTCTTCAGTATCCAGGAGACGTTGGTGAGCTTATGCGCATGCGCGTCTCACATACTCATCAGTACATGCTTCAATCCGCGGACTACTTCTGACCATTCTGGACCCGTGTCAAAAGTTTGTTGGAATGCCTGACTGCAGTACCAGTACATGATTCCGGTTCAGAACTGGTTCGGATTGTGTTGGAATGCTTTTTCTGTACTGCGCATGCTCACAATAGTTATGGACAGTTCCTGACTGTTGTTGGAACGAACCTAATATAACTGTTCCATCACTACCAGTACAGAAAAAAATGCTATAGAAATGCACAGGCCTATGTCTGAAATAAAAAAATATGTTTATCGGTTGTACTAATAATGCTGATAGTAATAGTTCATAGGTCCATATATTGCATTTTATTGCATGCTGTCAAATATTGGTAGTCTCTTAGATCAGGTTAGGTTAAGCTGTGTTGTTTTAGGTTAGGGTAGATTAAGTCAATGCTTAGCAATCTACTCATTAGGGTAATATTACCGGTACCAAAGATGTTCTAAATCTGTAGGTAACAAAAGTCTGTCTCTTTCTTTTGCTAATGATAGCCAAGTGTAAGAAATTTAATTCAGCACACAAAAAATAAGAAAAAGAAATTAAATAGAGTTCTCTGTGCTAGAAACAAAATTAAAGCAGAAAAAAAAGTAAAAAACAGACGTCAACTTCGAAAAAAGAAAGAATTTTGAGATTCTTTACAAACTACAAACTACAAATGTAATAGGAATTGTAGATGTTCTTACATTAGCTCAAGGTTACCAGATGTCCTCGAATTTTTCATTTTGTCCCGGAAAAAGATTCGTCCCCAGTATGTCCCCGAAATTAATAATTTGTCCCCGGATATTCCCAGATTTTCAATGTTGCTTATTATAATTTTATGAAAATGCTCTCAAATATATCAGTGCCTGGGGTATTGATTCACAAGATAAGCAATCTGTGGGATGTATATTGCTGAGATGTCCTCCAGAAAGAGAAAAATTTGAAGGGACAGTTCAATTATTTTTTCTTCCAATGTAGATGATTTGACCTGAATGAAATGATTTTATGAAATTTCTTGCTTGAATAAATATGTGACTTCTGAGAAAACAACAAAATGGAATGAAGAATATACTGATCTTGCTCAAAATGGAGTGAAATTTTTAGAACTGTCTCTGAGAAAATTATTTTCTATACACAAATCCAGAAGTTGACTGAGATTATATCCGTGTCTTCCTGAAAGTAATTCTTCAGCGAAAAGAATGTTTTCTTAAATGGACTCCAGAATGAGTTTGGAAACTGTTCGAGCCATGCTTACTATCTTAACTAATTTGAACATGATCTATCAAAATTTGCTGCAAAAACTGGGGATCTAGAGAAGACCTGCTTAAAAATTCACTCTTCTAAAAAATAGAGTAGAATTAATATTTTACTGTGTAAATAGAATGAGTACCGGTATTTTAATTCTTTAAGATGTGTAAAAACAATATTACAAGTGAATGACAAATTAACAGAAATGTTAAAAATATATTTTTTTCATACATCATTCGTTATCTGTCCCCAAAAATCTAGTAATTTTACATTAGCATAACCAAAGAAACAAGAGAGTGAGGTTATAATAGGCCATTTTAAAAATGTTCTCATTAAAAATGTCAGTTATTATCATTGATGACTCTTGATGGCGATGAAGATGAAGAAAAATAAACAAAATAAAAACTTTTTATTGAATATACTAATATGATCATGAAATAAAACAGACAATGTTGTAAAAACGTGGATCTTACTGCAAGAATAGACAAGGTGGAAGTTCAACATCGTCTCTTCTGAAGTTAAATACGAAAACAGAGGCAAATTAAATTTGTAACACATGCAAAATGTTGAAGAACTGAATTTTAAAAACAAATACTTTTCCATGCTTGGCGTCAATATTGTCACTTATGTGAAGACATTATAGATCTGCTAGCATACGTTAATATTTTTAAGATGTTCATTACATCAAAGCACAGAAAGTCTGTTTAAAATTCGACAGTATGTTACGTCAGTTGATGTCATTCAAATAATTACGTGACTCCATTTGTAACATTAAATCCTGTGGACCACTAGCAGTTTCTTTAGACTCAACACAGTGCAACATCACAAAATACTCTCACAACAAAAATTATGAATAACATACATCAAAATACCAGCACTATCCTAGAACTTTGAATTTGCTAAAAGTGAATAAGAGTTAATTTCTGGTTTCAGTGTTCAATATGTAAGTGGTAGTGTTGCTTTGAATATACTGTTCTGTGTGAATGTGTTATTTCAATATATTTTTATATTATTTTAAAATTTCATTTATTTCAAGTTTATTCGTCATATTACAATTCTTAAAAATTATCAACGTTCACGTAACAAAATTTAGTCAAACGATGTAGATTAAAAGATGACTACAATCTCTAATAACATTATTATAATAATTATGTTTCTCCTCAAAAGAAATAATGAGTGTAATAATACAGGGATGAGAAAGTGTGATATTATGTTGAAGATCAATTAACCAAAGAAACCTATAATTTCTATAATCACACAAGGTCTGGCAGTTGATTCTGACGAATTTCAGTTTGCTGTTCTGAAGTAACTATAAGATTTAGAAATATCAAAATAATATAGAATATGACTTGAACAATGCAATTTAAAAATAAAACATTTCGTGGTTTGTTACAATTTTACCCGAAAATAGTTCTGATGAATTTGGCAGAACTGTAAAATGAAATGAGAGCAGCAACTAAACGTTGTCTAGGCATTGCATGAAAGGCCAATACACAGTGAAAAGGTAACCGTACGGTATGCTGTTTCTACTAGTCATTATTGGTCCCTACTTTTTACAAGAGAGTTCTTATAATAAATGCTGAAAGATATCAGTAAGTTAAATTACATCATTCAGAGACACACTGAACAGGGATTGGCATTTTGTTTCATCAAGACTGAGCAACACCCTATACTGCCATAGACATACTGAGGTTGTTGAGAAATCTTTTCCCTGGATGCTTAATTTCTTGATTTGGCAATATCAACTGGCCAGCTCAATCCCCAGACCTTTCAGCTGCCGATTTTTTTTTTTTTTTTTTTTTTTGTGAAGATACCTCAAAGAAATAATCTGATTGGCTATGTATTGTACACTTTTAGTAGAGCCATAAATGTAGCTCAGTCGGCAGACTCGCTGGGCTGCTGATACAGAGCTGTGTTCGTGCTTGGGTTGGATCCCCCTTTGGTCTCATTGAATGGTTTCTTCATAGGTTTTCCACAGCTGTGGGACTGAAACCGGAGGGTCTATGGCGAATCCTCGGTATGAACCCCTTTGATTTGATTACCCTCCTTTGATTTGATTACCTGGTTGGGTTTTTCCGAGGTTTTCCCCAACCAAAAGGCAAATGCCCGGTAATATTTTGGCGAATCCTCGGACCTCACCTCATCTCACTACATCTCGCCAAAATATTGTAAAAAATGGCACAAAATTGTAAAAATTGTAGAAAATTACTAAATTGTAAAACTGTAAAAATTTGTAAAAATTGTAATTGTAATATTGTAAAATTTTGACTTGTTCCACATCTTAAAGCTTCATTGCTCATGTAAGATCTATGGAATAAAATAAATGAATGAATGGTATTACAAATCACACCACACTGCCTCCAAGATCTGAAGAACGGGATACAGGCAGAAGTTTCAGGTTTATTGCAATGTATCATGAACAATTTCTGGCTAAGATTGCAATAAAACCACAGGATACAGAGGGAATCACTTGAAATGTGTCATGGCCCGGGTTCGATTCCCGGTCGGGGCAAGTTACCTGGTTGAGGTTTTTTCCGGTGTTTTCCCTCAACCCAATATGAGAAAAATTTCACCGGCATTATCACCTTCATCTCATTCAGATGCTAAATAACTTAAGATGTTGATAAAGCGTCGTAAAATAACCTACTAAAAGATGTAGTCATTTTAAAAAAATAACATGTCAATAAATTGTATTGTTCAAGCCATATACTGTGTTATTATGATATTTCTAAACCTTACAGTCATTTCTGAACAGTGTGATGAAATTCGTCTGAACCAACTGCTGGTCCCTGTACTTCGAATCACGCACATTTCTTAATAACATAGAAAATATTTACTGGTGTTTGGCAAGTTAAATATCTACAGAATCTTGTCTACTCCAGTGCTATAGTTTTTCCATCCCTGTTTCTTATTTATCAAGCATAAGAAATAGAGAATAATGTGATCCATGTGTCCATGCACACTGAACACATCTGAGTGAATATCTTGTAACTGAGCAACGCCGAATGTCTGTAAATCCAACCACCATTATAGTTGTAGGCTAACAAATACAATGGTAGAGTTACTGCTTCGACTATTATTGCATCTAGGTTACAGAATAAACCACCTTAAAAGCGATAGCAAACCTTATGGCAGACGTAAAACATAGTTTCCTCGATTTACGGCTAACTTCACCTCAAAGCAAAGTAGTGCTTGTACCAATGGATCTGAAGGCTGGATGAGCTCCACAGCTTTTCAACGTTGGTAAGTATAAAAGTTCTCATTGGTCCTGGTGAATAGTTGAAATCTCAGTTGTCAGTCTCTTTAACAACCTGACCTATTGTAGATACTTGGGTTGGATAAAAAGTGATGGCAACAGTTCGATATTTCTGACATGGCTTTATTCACAGGGGTACAACATTTACGTACCTTCTATATAGTCGCCCCCCTTATTTATTACCTTTTGCCAAATGTTTGGAAGGCGTCTTACACCATCACCGCGTCCATCTTTGTTGATGTTCCGTATTGACCGCCCTAAAGCACGGATAAGTTCATCTCTGGTATTGTACCGGGTCCCTCGCAGTGGTTCTTTCACTTTGGTGAAAAGATCGTAATCACATGGATCATATCGGGTGAGTACGGAGGATGTTCCAGAATCTCCCATTGCCAGCGGCGCAAGAGGTCCTTGACAGCAGCAGCGGTGTGACTCCTTGCATTATCATGAAGAATGATGGGGTTCTGTACAACCAAGTGTCGTCGTTTTCTCCTGAGGGTAGAACGAAGGTGGTGCTGCAGGAACCTGCAGTAGTAGTCCATGTTTACCATCTGCCTTGGAGGTACAGCGCGGTGCAGTATTACCCCATCAATGTCATACGCCACAATGAACATCACCTTCACAGCACTTCCAACAAGGCCTTCCCGAAACGTCCATAGCGACGATTCGTCCAAGAAAGTAGTCACCTTCCCTTTGGTACTGGTCCAACAAGGCCTTCCCGAAACGCTTTAACTCATCATGCCATTCTGCGGTATGGCAACGCTGCATGGCCACATGCTTCACGCAGTCCCTGAAAACATTCTCGTGCACTACGACCTCGTGCCACTTCAATTTTGATCCAGGAACGTTGCTCTAGTTTTGTAAACATGATCTTAGGGCGCATGCACTATCCCCATGAAAGTCAACGTTCTACACATTGCAGTAGATTGACAGAGTACTGTCGCCGCTGGCTACACTAACTCATCTAACAGTCCTTGTTCATGTCCATACAGCTGGCAACTCTCGAACGCACCATCGTCACGTGACAGCAGTGTTGCCATTACTTTTTATCCAACCTATGTATTTGAAGTATTTTCATACGTTATATAAAACTCTTCCACGTTTATTAAATACTCAAATAACAATGTTCTTTCTCGACTTTGTAACACAAAACTGAGTTCTATGGCAAAAATTGTTTGTTTCGTCCAAACAAAAGATAGTGTTCTACTAATTCCTACCTGCCACCTGATGTACATGTATATAGAGTATTACTGAGGTTGCAGTTTGTAAGATGTTCAATGTTGAAGCATCCTTAGCACAATGTCCTTCTAAGTGAGCAAACCTAACTAATCTGGCAATATCATCTCCACTTTCACTTCCAGTTTCTTTTGTATCACAGATAAAAATAAACAATAAAAAAGAACAAGGCTTCGATGCTCTTCTACTAGTGCTACATACAGAACACAATTACAATGTTGCAGCTTCTTCGTCATCCAGTTAGTACTCCTCTCCTAGTGTAGCCTGGTAGTAGTATTGCTGCTGGAACCCACTGTTGCACGGTCAGAGCTGCAAAACAAACAAAAATAACTTAAAAAACAGAACATTAGGTTAGAAATAGGGACGAATCACAGATTTACACGGGTTTCCTATTATGATAAGGTTACCAGAAGTCCCCATTTCTCGGGGACAGTCCCGAATTCATACTTTTGTTCCCAGCTAAAATATACCCCCGGAATGTCCCCGGTTTTTAATAAACTTCTCAAATTATTCCAATTTTAAAAATTATAAAGGATTATTGACAAGTCAAAACTGTTAATACTGTTGCAGGGTCAGAGCTGCAAAACAAACAAAAATAACTTAAAAAACAGAACATTAGGTTTAGAAATAGGAACGAATCACAGACTTATAAGAGTTTCCTATTATGATAAGATTACCAGAAGTCCCCATTTCTCGGGGATAGCCCCCGAATTCATACTTTTGTTCCCAGCTAAAATGTACCCCCCAGAATGTCCCCGGTTTTTAATAAACTTCTCAAATTATTCCTATTTTAAAAATTATAAAGGATAATTGACAAGTCAAAACTGTTAATACTGTTGCAGGGTCAGAGCTGCAAAACAAACAAAAATAACTTAAAAAAACAGAACATTAGGTTTAGAAATAGGAACGAATCACAGACTTATAGGAGTTTCCTATTATGATAAGGTTACCAGAAGTCCCCATTTCTCGGGGACAGTCCCCGAATTCATACTTTTGTTCTCAGCTAAAATATACCCCCGGAATGTCCCCAGTTTTTAATAAACTTCTCAAATTATTCCTATTTTAAAACGCGAATTATAAAGGATTGCTGACAAGTCAAAATTGTTAATACTTGTAGTTTATAATATTTCTCCACTACAAGATGAGAAGATCGTGTTCATAGTTTTCTACACTTTCAATACCGGTACATATATTGCATTAATATAACACTATTAACATTTGATGAAAGATGAGTGGAACAGAGAAAATTCTCTCCGGCACCCATTTTTTCAGCTCTACGTGCTGATGCTCTGTCCACCAGGTTCAAATCCTGGTGCCGGAGAGAATTTTTTCCATTCCACTCATCTTTCATCATATGATGACGCAGAATATCTGCACGGAAATATCATATGTACTTCAGTACATCATAATATCACAGTCTACTATATACAGTCGCAAAGCTCAATATGTAGTAAAAATGCAAACATGGGTAGTTGCCCACCACTAGGATCGCTACTATCGCCTCATCATCGCAGATCTCTCTCCTAGTAGACGACAAAATATGTTACACTTTCGTTGTGTTCTTTTGGAAAAATTAACACCTTCCTTCCATTATTTAAATATTAAATGCATAAAGTTAATTTATTATTTTAATGAAGTATATTAAATTCCACCATAAACTCGAAGATACCTGCAAGAAATAGGTTAATATTATTTTTGTTTGTGCAAAACGAACTGAAATTTACTATAATCGCTTCACTCATTCAAGATTATAGCGATAATTAACTATGAAACCAATAAATATTAATTTGCATATGCCTTTACAACAATAATAATGGAAATATGAATTAATGGAGTAACTTAACGTGCACCGGTACTTGTAGTGTAGGCTTACGTAGTTAACAAAGTGGGATGAGGTTAAGCAATAATAATCACACCAGAATTGGAAATAAAACGTGATCAATAAATTTTATTGTAACAGACTTTTTCTATGTCTCTAGTAAAGTAACAAATAAAAATAACAACAAAATTAACAGCTATAATTAAAAACATATCCTTTGAAAAAAAAAAGTAGGCCTAAGCAATAATAATCCTACCAGAATTGAAAATAAAACGTGATCAATCAATTTCATTAAAACAAACTTAATTTTTCTACGTCTCTAATAAAATATTATTATTCCAATTATTGTATTTTAGCCCTTAACATTTTCATTACAACCAATAACGAACATTTCACAAGTATCAATGTGAAATACGCAACGAGTTAGCACTCGATGGAAATACGACACAGTCCAAAGTCGACCGTGGACAGTCTATTGTTTCTAGTTGCTAACCGCTTGGAGCGCTTTATCACGAGATTTGCAAAAAATCACCTTAAGCTTCGCGACTGTATATAGTAGACTGTGATGATAATAATATATAATATGCAAATAATCACTTAGTGATTTAAGACAGCGCTTATTCCCTCGAATCCCGGCCACTTAGTCACTCATAACGAGTGCACCTCTGCACATGTGTGGACATTGTGCCACTGTCATACATCTATGACGCAGTGCATGAGGGTAGACTACTAGAGGGAACCCAAGAGGTGGAACTTAAACTGAGGAGATTCGATCCGACATCGGGATGGGAATCCAGTGTGGCTTAGTGGATAGAGCATCAGCACGTAGAGCTGAAAACCCGGGTTCAAATCCCGGTGCCAGAGAGAATTTTTCTCCGTTCCACTCATCTTTCATCATATGACGACGCAGAATATCTGCACGGAAATATTATATGTATTTCGGTACATCATAATAATACTAGTAACATTGTTTAAAGATACTCTTGTATTAGCAGTATCAGTATCAGTTTTCTTTCCTGATAAGAGAAAACTGTACAACTGTACACTCATCCACAGTTTTCTTGCACAAGGGCAGGTCTTTCACTACAAACCCAACATTTTCCAATCCTTCCTATTTTCCGCCTCCTCTTAGTCTCTGCGTATGATCCACATAAACCAAGATACAGCAGCACACTTTAAGTCAACAAATATATGAGCTCTTTGAGAAAACAGAATGAATTAAAAGGAAACTGTTTCAACTGAAGTCAAAATACTTAAATATTTTGTATTCTATACGTACCTCAAAATTTCTCAGATCATTTGTATCATAGAAATCATCTTCATTGACAAGCATCTCTCGATTTCCATATCGCTTCCTAAAATAAAGCAGAAAATATAAGTGACATAATATTCCACATTCATCTTCCAAGCAAATAAATACATGTTATTCAGACAGCAGATCTTCCTTGTACTGTTAAAATCCTTGAAAAATACTCTCCTGGTATTAAATATCTTTATAGTCTGCTTGTAACACATCCCATCATTTAAATTTTTCCTTTTGAGATTCAATCAAAGTTCTGGGGGGGAAAACATCGTCCACAAAATGATGACAACAATATTCTGGGACAAGAAGGTACTCTTATTGGCTTATTGTGGGGGGAGATAGGTTATTTTACGATGCTGTATCAACAGCTCAGGTTATTTAGCATCTGAATGAGATGAAGGTGATAATGCCACTGAAAGTTACCTAGCATTTGCTCGTATTAGGTTGAGGGGAAAACCTCGGAAAAAACCTCAACCAGGTAACTTGCCCCGACTGGGATTCGAACCCGGGTCACCCGGTTTCGCGGCCAGACGAGCTGACCGTTACTCCACAGGTGTGGACTTATTGGCTTATTCTATCTATTTAGAAACAAAATAATGCTGACTGTTACTATGTAACATGTCTACTAATTATTACAAATAAAAATTCTTCCATATGTCCTGGTATTTTTTTTTCTCTTGTACGGAAGAGGGACCCAAAGGCTTACACTGCAGCCTGAGGCTTATTGTGCTTATCACTGCTATTCTGAGAATGATTGGGTAGCCAAACAGCAGCGCTCTTGTGCAGGTACAGCAAACCACATTGTGAACTTAACCCGGGCTATGGTATTTTTTTTTATTGGGTTATTTTACGATGCTTTATCAACATCTAGGTTATTTAGCGTCTGAATGAAATGAAGGTGGACTCCCCCGGAAAAAATGAGAAGAGGAAGGTCAATGAAAAAATGGAGCAAGGAGGTTTAGGAGGATATGGTCTGCAGGGGTCTACAAGTGGACGATTGGCAAAACCAGAGTATCTGGAAGTTGAGAAGCAGGAGATGGCGACAGCCGTAAAATTACTCGCAATACATACATACATACATGAAATGAAAGTGATAATGCCGGTGAAATAAGTCCGGGGTCCAGCACCGAAAGTTACCCAGCATTTGCTCGTATTGGGTTGTGGGAAAACCCCGGAAAAAACCTCAACCAGGTAACTAGCCCTGACCGGGATTCGAACCCGGTTTCGCAGCCAGACGCGCTGACCATTACTCCACAGGTGTGGACTATGTTATGATGATGATGATGATGATGATGTTGATGATGATGATGATAAGTGAATAAATGATGGCGAAATGAGTCTGAGGTCCAACTCTGAAAGTTACCCAACAATTTTGCTTCAATTGGTTGAAGGAAAACCCCGGAAAAACCCCCAACAAGCAGACAACTCGTCTCAACCTGGATTTGAACCCAGGTCTGCTCATTTCACAGTCAGACGTGCTGACTGTTACTCCACAGAGGTGGGCTACTGGTGCTTTACTGTTTGAAATTCACAAAACAATTTAAATAAATAGTTAAAAGACATGAAACGAGTGAACAGGTAATATTTATACACATTCATACGTAAAATTTAATGGAAATTCGGAATATGTAAATTTTAATATAGGATGCCATTTAAAAAAAATAAAGTTTACCGTCACACACTATATAACCTGAATAACTAACTTTTCTGAACACTGGTAACATATTGTACGGTTTATCTCCAACAGCTTTTGTATAAAACTTTTTTTTTTGTAAAATTAAAATGTAAGAAGTTACCAATATTTCATACTTATTGTTTACTCTGTATAGGTATTATTAATGGTATCATGGCTAATGGTTTCATAATTATATCATCAGCATAACACAGAATATATAACTTCTATGAACCAATTATACTTCAACAAGATCTTTATCAAGTGTTTATATCATTGTTTTATGTTCCAAATTAACGAATATCTATTCATATTCTGTACGTAAAAAAGGAGCTGCACTATCACCATTACTTTTTAATTTTGCTCTAGAATAGGCCATTAGGAAAGTTCAAGATAACAGAGAGGGTTTGGAATTGAACGGGTTACATCAGCTGCTGTCTATGTGGATGACGTGAATATGTTAGGAGAAAATCCACAAACGAATAGGGAAAACACGGAAATTTTACTTGAAGCAAGTAAAGCGATTGGTTTTTGGAAGTAAATCCCGAAAAGACAAAGTATATGATTATGTCTCGTGACCGGAATATTGTACGAAATGGAAACATAAAAATTGGAGATTTATCCATTGAAGAGGTGGAAAAATTCAAATATCTTGGAGCAACAGTAACAAATATAAACGACACTCGGGAGTAAATTAAACGCAGAATAAATATGAGGGAAATTGCTGCTATTATTCGGTTGAGAAACTTTTGTCATCTAGTCTGCTGTCAAAAAATCTGAAAGTTAGAATTTATAAAACAGTTATATTACCGATTGGTCTGTATGGTTATGAAACTTGGACTCTCACTTTGAGAGAAGACCAGAGATTAAGGATATTTGAGAATAAGGTGTTTAGGAAAATATTTGGGGCTAAGAGGGATGAAGTTACAGGAGAATGGAGAAAGTTGCACAATGCAGAGCTGCACGCATTGTATTCTTCGCCTGACATAATTAGAAACATTAAATCCAGACGTTTGAGATGGACAGGGCATGTAGCATGTATGTACGAATCCAGAAATGCATATAGAGTATTAGTTGGGAGACTGGAGGAAAAAAGATCTTTAGGGAGGCTAAGTCGTAGATGGGAGGATAATATTAAAATGGATTTGAGGGAGGTGGGATATTATGATAGATACTGGATTAATCTTGCACAGGATAGGGTTCGATGGTGGGCTTATGTGAGGGTGGCAATGAACTTGCGGGTTCCTTAAAAGCCATTTGTAAGCAAGTATTCTGTACGTAAAATATAAGATGGTTAAATTTGTGTAGTCCTTTCCTGAGAACTATTGTGCAGGGAAATTATTTACAAACACTACAGAATTTGAGAAAATGTGGTTTCGAATTGTGACTTCCTCTGCCAGCATTTCAATCTTACAAGCTACAGTGTCAAAAGACGTTCACAACAGTCCTAGTACTATATGGAGCACCGTACTCGTGTATATGTAAGTACAACTGCACTTTTAAATGCAGAAGTGGATTGCAATTTACTGGCAGACGGCTCACTTGCACGAGAAAGCAGTGTTGGGAGACACATTGACATTTATAAAGGACTTCTTTGAATGCATATACAGTATACAATATTTAGACTTCTGAAAATAATTAAGCGTGTTAAAATTTAGATCAAATGACTTATAAGTAATTGATTAACTAGCGGACTTACTCGTGTTAATTATGTAAGTCTGTGCGGCTTACAGCTGCTTCGGTGCTTCATCACACCATCCTCACAAGGGAAGGGTTTCGGCTCGAACAGGAATTTCGTATCCAAAATTTGTATACAGGCCCATCTTTACATCTCTGTAAAGCTCCCAAAAGCATTCGTTTGTGTAATGTGTGGTTTGTCTGTTAGAGCACTGTACAAGTTGAGGGGTGGGGAGAGCACTGCACAAGTTAAGGGGATGGGACACCTTACCCGTGAGCCTAGCCTAGCCTAGAAGCTAGTGCGAGTGGTAAAATGTCTAAAGCCCATTTAAGAACATTTTTCTTCAACGTTCTGTCTGAAAATATTGCAGCTAATCAAAAGTATATACTGTTGTGTGAGTCATTGAATGCGCACAAGGACGCAACCTTAATAAATGAATCATTCCAAGGCTAGGACATGGAATGTATGATCATTTCCCCTAAAAAAAAACTAAATATATCCAGCCTCTGAATATCTATTTCCTTAGACAATACAAAATATATGCTCGGAGGATAACAGATTACATAAGGACTCTTGCTGAGAATCCAGAACTTAACTTGGGAAATCGAGTGTTTATAATGAAAATGCACTCTGTTATTCATAACCAGTGGTCTGCTATAGTATACCGCCATATGCTTCAGTATTCCTGGCAGTCGGCTGGTTACGTGAATCCTGAACAAGTCTCGGACTTCAAAAATGTAATTCAGGTGGCACTTGAGTTTTCAGCACTGGAGTGTGGTTCAGAAGATTGTTCAGGTGTTGCTTCTGCGTGTTGTGCTTATTGCTCTGCTCCATGCTGTTTCATGCATTTTATAGAGAATCCTCATGTACATTTTTTAAAGAAGTGTATTGACCAATACCAACCAAACTGAGAGTTACACAAATGAATGCTTTTACGGTCTTCATCACCATTGTGAGGTAAGCGTCTGTACAAATTTTTAACCAAAAATTAATGTTCGAGCCGAAAACCTTCCCTTGTCAGAGCCTACTAGATCTCGGCGTCATCTCGAACTTCTCTGCCTGTTGTGTGGGTGCGTTTGATTGTTGAAAAGTGGAGTCAAATAGTGTGTGTGTACTGAAATTGATCTGTGTGTTGAGAATTTGATCGGGGTGTGTTTTAGTGTGTTGGTATATTTCATATTGTTCTAGTGTGTTGAGTTTTTGGTTCTTGGGTTGTATGTGTAGGATTTCCATGTCCGCATTTATGTTATTGTATGTATGGTTAGCATTGGTTATGTGATTGCCGTATGTAGATGTATTGTGTCCTCTGGTTACTGCTTTAATGTATTCTTTGTAGCGTGTTTGGAATGATCTGCCTGTCTGTCCAATGTAGAACTTGTCGCAACTATTACATGTGAGTTTGTATACACCTATGTGGTCGTATTTGTTTGTGTTTTTTGTGTGTTGAGATGTCTTTGTAGTGTGTTTTCTGTTCTGTATGCTATGTTGTATTTCTGCTTTCTGAATGAAGATACGATCTTCCGTGTGCTTTTGTTTTCATAAGTTAGTGTGATGTATTTCTTGTGTTTGTGTTGTGTTTTGCGTGTTTTTGTGTTTAAGTTTTTGTTTTGTCTTTCTTATGATGTTGTCTATTATGTTTGGATTGTAACCGTTTTCTTGTGCCATGTATTTGATTGTGTTCACTTCTTCATTGTAGTGTTGTTGGCTCATGGGTATGTTAAGTAATCTGTGTACCATTGTCCTGAATGCAGCATGTTTGTGTTGTATGGGGTGGTTAGATGTGTTGTGTATGCGTGTGGTGGTTGTTGGTTTTCTGTATATTTTGAAGGTGTGTTTGTTGTCAATTTTTGTTATGGTAATGTCTAGGAAATTTATGCAGTTGTTGTTTTCAAGTTCCAGTGTGTACTGAAGTTTAGGCCGAGATCTAGTAGGCTCTGAGGATGGTGTGATGAAGCACCGAAACAGCTGTAAGCCGCACAGACTTACATAATTAACACGAGTAAGTCCGCTAGTTAATCAATTACTTATATTCAAGTGTTAAAAGTAGTGTACGCAAGATTCAAACTGAAATGACTTAGTTTTACAAATACAGTCAACAAAATTTTTACTTAGATCTAGTAGGCTCTGAGGATGGTGTGATGAAGCACCGAAACAGCTGTAAGTCACACAGACTTACATAATTAACACGAGTAAGTCCGCTAGTTAATCAATTACTTATATTCAAGTGTTAAAAGTAGTGTACGCAAGATTCAAAATGGAATGACTTAGTTTTACAAATACAGTCAACAAAATTTTTACTTAGATCTAGTAGGCTCCGAGGATGGTGTGATGAAGCACCGAAACAGCTGTAAGCCGTACAGACTTACATAATTAACACGAGTAAGTCCGCTAGTTAATCAATTACTTATATTCAAGTGTTAAAAGTAGTGTACGCAAGATTCAAAATGAAATGACTTAGTTTTACAAATTACAGTCAACAAAATTTTTACTTAGATCTAGTAGGCTCTGAGGATGGTGTGATAAAGCACCGAAACAGCTGTGAGCCGCACAGACTTACATAATTAACACGAGTAAGTCCGCTAGTTAATCAATTACTTATATTCAACTGTTAAAAGTAGTGTACGCAAGATTCAAAATGAAATGACTTAGTTTTACAAATACAGTCAACAAAATTTTTACTTACTCCAATACTCTTCTCCAAATAAGAAGGCCCACATATCCTATAAGTGCGATGCCGACAAACACACCAGCAAGTATAGCTGCTGACTCTGTGGGCTGCAGAAATGCCGACGTCTTCCCCATAGACGCGTGCTGATGGTCTGCATGGTCCTGCGAACCTATCATAGCTTCAGCCTTGTGGTCAATTAAGTTCTCCGAAATATCTACAGAAGTTGTAGACTCTGCTTTAAGAGTTGTTTGCACCACAGCAGAAGATGCTTCTGTGACAGGTTTGGATGGTGTGGGCACTTCAGTTGATTCTTTGTTAGCTGAAGTTGAGGACTCTGACGTCACATCATCCTTAACTGTCTTGTTATCAGACTTCTTCTTTTCCTTACTGCCTTCAGGGAGAGTATCATTTTTCACCTTAGGATTTTTCATAGTTTTGTTTGACTGTATATCAGGAATAGGAACGTCTGTTTTTGGGGTGGTTGATGAGGTACTTTCCTCGTCCTTTGGCACCACTTCCTCTCCAGTACCATTCTTCGTGGTGTCTTTAGCGCTAGTTACATTGTTTTCGGTGTGTTCTGCGAGAGTTCTATTAACATTCTGGTGGTCTTCAGTTGCTGTTTCGTTGTTCAATGGTGGTAGAGTGCTTGTAACCACATTTTGTTTATTCTCTGTAACAGTTTCAATCTTAGTTTCATTTGAGTTCTTTTCTACAGTGGATGTTGTAATATCTTCTTCATGAGTTTTATTGAGGTTAACAACATTTGGTCCTTGCACTGTTACTGTGTCCTTCTCAACAGGAGGTTCAGTTCCATCTTCATACACAGTTCTGTTGTATTTATCAGCGTTCAGTAAATCTGGAACTTCCGACGCATACTTATTTGTTAACGTTTCTTTATTTGCCCCAGTCGTTGTATTGTCTGTGTTTTTACCAGAAATCTGCTTGCTTTCATTCCTTTCAGCTGTAAGAACCTTTTCCTCACTTTTTGAAGCTACAGAGCTGATACCTTCACGTGAAGACACACTTGGAGGTAAATCAGGTGTTTTTGGGAATACTTCTGGTGGTAGATGTCCTTCAGAAGAACTGCCACCAGGAAAAACGAGCGGAGGCAAATTTTTGTCTTCCTTGCTCAATGCTGAACTGGTTGGTAGTACTTCTGTAGAAGAACTATCTATGTCGTCTCCAGGAAAAATTAATGGCGGTAATTGTCTGTCATCTTTGCTCAGTTGAGTCTGTACTGAACTATCTGTTGATGCTGAGATATTGCCTGTTGGGAGAGAAAGAAGTATCATATTAGAAATATAAACTTCAATGTCAACCTACATTTATTTTCACTACAGTCATTTGGGGTAACTTTGTATTGGTCAGTGTAACTTTGTACCGGTTCCCAATTTTATTTGAAGATTTAATTTCGCATTTCCTAAGTGTGATATCACAGTCTACTATATACAGTCACGAAGCTTGAGTTTTGAGGGTGCTACAAACAATAGACTGTGACGGTACTATTTTGCATTGCCTGTAATGAGGCGATATTAGCGATCCTAGTGGTGAGCAACTATCTAATGTTTGCATATTTACTACGTATTGAGCTTCGCGACTGTATATACTAGACTGTGGTGATATCTTTGGACTGAGGCCATCTCCATAACCTACGATCTCTATGCTTTGCTCTCTATCTACGGACTTGGACAAATTATTAGACTAAATTATTTATATGTGCAACGAAGCTGTATTTATCGGTAGAAATAATGAATAAAAATTTATTTTGCACAGATATAATGAACAGAAAATTGAGTCTTGAGGTTACTAATATTTTGTGAACATTCCCTTATTCTTTAGCCTATTAACACGTTTATTTTGTCAGGGATGCTGGAAACCAAAGTTTAACACTTTCTTTGAATATCAGCATCATTTAGCCAGACATCAGACAGTGCTTAAATGAGTCCATGTTTTGTTGTAAGCCTCTTTTTGTTCACTTTCTTCTTCAGTATAGATCACAGATTTTCAATTTCGTTCATGTCTGGTTTTCTTGCAGGCCATGGGAGAATATCTTCTGCAGTATATAATTAAAACACCAGTAGTACCAACATAGTCAGAAAAAATATATTTAACCATTGGAAAAATATACCAGAAGATGTAAACAATCATATTTACAACAATAGAGACTGTGAATTATACTGATAGTTGATATGACGAATTATATTATGTTTCCAAGAAAACATTTTGGTCTAATAATTTCTCCACGTCTGTATTATGTCCGGTCCCTGAAGAATATTTAAGGGTCCACGTGGTTAAATATTGCATTCTGATTACAGTAGATGGTTTATGAACGGTTTTAAACTTTATATTGTAAGTAGTACATAATTTTATCTTGGCATTACAATTGCTATAAATGTTAATGCTTATCCTCTCTTCTTTAAAATACAATAATAACCTCGTGACTTACATAACCCTATGTCTTATATATTATAAAATTAATCTGAAATTCTGTTTTGGTTTGATTTCAGGATTACTTTGCACCGCTACAAAGTTTGCATGATAACACTGATTCTGTGACAAGCTTTTCAATTTGTTTTTTTTTTTAATAACCTGAGACAATTACATACATAGGCTATATACCAGGGGCGATTTCTCAGGGCATGCTATGCTTGCTGCGCAAGCCCAATATTTTCGTAGAATGTGTATTTCTCAAAATGGGATTACGTACATTAAAATGTATTTTGATTTTTGGAATATTGTATAGGCGTAATACCATCCGCAGGTTGCACACCGCAAATATCGCAACGCTTGCTCGTTTCTCGGAGCTACAGAAAAAGACGTAGAAACAGCGAGAATATGATGCGCGCGCAAGTGCCTTCCTTCTTAGTCCGTCCTAGGCGCACATGCTTCTGTTATGTGTTGTTTGAAGCTCCGGTCCGAGAGCTACATCAACGACTATTTAACGTTACACAGAGCAGTATTGACAGCGGGAATGTGCTGTGATTTGCGAGTGCAATGTAATTGTATGAGCGGAATGCATTTGTTAGCTGCTGCATGTATTATTAATTCTTAAACATTAATTTGAAGTATTGCAATGAGTTCGGAATTGTGTGTTATTGAAACCTTATTATTAAATCCATTTTCCCGAAGGACTATTCAAGAGAAGACAGACATTATAGCGAATATGTGTACTGTTCAGTTCAGCTCAATACAACAATATGCATTGATTGGCAGGGTCGAAAAAAAACTAAATAAACTATTTTGTTGGCCATGTTTGTTATAACATATCGAACTTCTACATCTGATAAGCGAATATGATCCATTACTCATAATGATTTCATAATTATAAAATAAATTATTTATGTGGGTCTGATTATTTTTATTAATTATGAATTATTATATCCTCCGATCTTCCTCTATGAATAAAAGAGCAAGCCTAACTTTCGTGACTAGCATTCGCCCCTGATACATACATACATACATACATACATACATACATACATACATACATACATACATACATACATACATACATACACACACATGTTTATATAATGATGGTTATAAGAGTTATATTGTAATATTTACCGTTGTTTTCTCTAGGAAAATGTTGCACCACATGTTTGGCCAAGCCGGTACCTATGGAAGATAAAAGCAATCAATTAGGCTCAGATTAAAACTGTGAAGTTTTGTAATTAAGATCATTATGTAGCGTCCGAACAGTCACAGTATCTTTCACATGAAAAAAAACAAACTTGTCAATCAAACTACTCCACAGAGATGATCAGATTATTGTCACAACTACTACCAGAAATATCCACAGAATAAATCTATTTATGGAAATCGTGACATTAAAACTGATACTGTTGTCACCAAGGTTGTCACATCACACTAGAGTTCAATAGCAAACTTTTAATATGTAGACTATGTAGTTATTAAAATCACTGATGATTATAGTGTAGGTAGCAAGTTTAGGAAGAATTCTGAAAAAGTTATACAGGGCCTATCTGCAGATCATCATTATTATTATCATCATCATCATCATCATCATCATCATCATCATCATCATCATCATCAGCAGCAGCAGCAGTAGTAGTAGTAGTAGTAGTAGTAGTAGTAGTAGTAGTACAGACGTGGACAAATTTTTAGACTAAAACGTTTTCTTGGAAACATAATATAATTCGTCATATCAACTATCAGTATAATTCACAGAGTCTCTATTGTTATAAATATGATTGTCTGGTATATTTTTCCAATGGCTAAGTATATTTTGTCTCGCTGTGTTGGTATTACTGGTGTTTTAATTATATACTGCAGAAGATATTCAACAGTCTGTTCTCCCATGGCCTGCAAGAAGACCGGACATGAACAAACTTTGGTTTCCAGCACCCCTGACAAAACGTGTTAATAAAGAATAAGGGAATGTTCACAAAATATTAGTAACCTCCAGACTCAATTTTCTGTTCATTATTTCTGTGCAAAATACATTTTTGTTCATTATTTCTGTCAATAAATACAGCTTTGTTGCATTTATAATTAATTTAGTCTAATAATTTGTCCACGTCTGTATCTGTGCATTTTGAACTGACAGATCAAGGTCACGTACAAAAGTACAAACCACGCACGAGTCACTGAACTGAAAACTGTGAACTGAAGCACTGGTAATTCCGGCTGTCCAAGTTGACTTTAGTTGAGGAGAATGGTCCAGAATTGAGGTAAGCACACGTCGCAAATGCAGTCCATTGCGCCGCTAGTTCGAAATGCGTAGTAGTAGTAGTAGTAGTAATAGTAGTAGTAGTAGTAGTAGTAGTAGTAATAGTAGTAGTAGTAGTAGTAGTAGTAGTAGTAGTAGTAATAGTAGTAGTAGTAGTAATAGTAGTAGTAGTAGTAATAGTAGTAGTAGTAATAGTAGTAGTAGTAGTAGTAGTAATAGTAGTAGTAACCGCAGCAGCTCCACCACCAGCAGCAGCAAATTTTATTTAACAATGCTTTCAACCAGAAGTTATTCGACATCGCAATTCAATGTGAGAGAGAAATGAGACAAATTTTTCCTCGAACTTTTACCAACTAAGAGATCTTTAATGTGTCGTAAGTCTGTAATATGGAACTCACAACTTCACTTCCCTCCCGAAGAAATTCATGCTGAAGATTTTATCGCCCTTTAAAATCACTGTCCTAGGGCGGATTTGGACCCTCTAGCCTCAGATTCAATGGTCAACTGTCCGTTCATTCTGCCAGTGAATTTTTTCGGCATGTTTTAATATCCATTCTTCTATTGTATTTTTCTGGCCTGCGTTATCTATTCTCTCGACAATGAAACGTATCCATGAAGAAATGATTCAACTGAAAACTTTTCCACATTTTCCACCCTCATCTCCAAATAAGTCCACCAACTATAATGGAATTTCTCATTATTAGACGACCTCCGTCATTCATCATAATTGTATTGGAACAGGACATTCTTTCCTTTGCGTCATCAGTTCAGAAAGTGGCTTAGTGCCATCTTTCAAGCCAACTGACTACACTGGTAGGTCTAGTGATTCAGACCCGATTGCTTTTTCTATCGCATTCAAATGTTGCTGAAATGCTCCACACTCCGTCATACTGCATAAATCTGCCAGAAATATGAAGTTTGCCCATTCCGCTATCTGAAACCCCACTAATGTGAGATAAAGATGTGACCCCGTAATATTAGAAGACTGATATCATTCTGAACTCAAGCAAACTTATCACTTCCACAGGAGGGTGTTGCTGTTAATATTACAGCAGGGTCAAAGTACTGTTTCTAGTTAATTTTCATTATCGTTAATTATCTTACATTTTTTCCTTACTTACTCAGACTATGTAGCAATATTGTATCAATCTTACGATAGGCAATACTGGCTAGGTAATAAGCATATTTTATAATAATAATAATAATAATAATAATAATAATAATAATAATAATAATAATAAAAAACTTTTCTTGGATATCCTTCAATGAAATCAGTAGGTTTCTACCATGTTCACATAAAACTCTGAACAGGAACTTGCAATAGTCAGGCTACCTTTCCATTTGCTTGAATTTTCTAAAAAAATTATCGTCTGTTAATTAGAATTTTGAATTATTTAGACTTTCAAATTCCCCTTAGAATTCGCATCAAAAAAATTCCACTATTGATACGTTTGATAGTGTTACTATTAAATATCGTAACAATTAGTTTCTACAAAACAAGTAAGAATGGATGAACTAACGAATTAGAATAATTCATGGACAGATAAATGGAATACATTGTACAAATTAAACGAGGAAACGAATCATCGACTACACCAACGAATAAATAAGTGGATTAGTGGTTAATTGGATGGATGGATGGATGAATGAATGAATGAATTTTTTTAGTACGTTATTTTACGACGCTGTATCAACATCTTATGTTATTTAGCGTCTGAATGAGATGGTAATAATGCCGGTGAAATGAGTCCGGGGTCCAGCACCGATAGTTATCCAGCATTTGCTCATATTAGGTTGAGGGAAAACCCCGGAAAAAACTCAACCAGGTAATTAGCTCCGACCGGGATTCGAACCCGGGCCACCTGGTTTCACGGCCAGACGCGCTAACCGTTACTCCACAGGTGTGGACTGAATGAATGTTGATAGATTGATGGATGAATGAATGAATGAAAGTGGGTGGACGGATGGACTAATATGGATGGATAGAAGAATGGATGGATGGGTGAACAAATGTGGATGGATAGATTGATGGATGGATGAACAAATGTGGATGGATAGATGGATGGATGAACAAATGTGGATGGATAGATGGATGGATGGATGAACAAATGTGGATGGATAGATGGATGGATGGATGAGCAAATGTGGATGGATAGATGGATGGATGGATGGATGAGCAAATGTGGATGGATAGATGGATGGATGGATGAGCAAATGTGGATGTATAGTTGAATGGATGGATGAACAAATGTGGATGGATAGTTGAATGGATGGATGAACAAATGTGGATGGATAGATGAATGGATGGATGAACAAATGTGGATGGATAGTTGAATGGATGGATGAACAAATGTGGATGGATAGATGAATGGATGGATGAACAAATGTGGATGGATAGATGAATGGATAGATGAACAAATGTGGATGGATAGATGAATGGATGGATGAACAAATGTGGATGGATAGATGAATGGATGGATGAACAAATGTGGATGGATAGATGAATGGATGGATGAACAAATGTGGATGGATAGATGAATGGATGGATGAACAAATGTGGATGGATAGTTGAATGGATGGATGAACAAATGTGGATGGATAGTTGAATGGATGGATGAACAAATGTGGATGGATAGATGAACAAATGTGGATGGATAGTTGAATGGATGAATGAACAAATGTAGATGGATAGATGAATGGATGGATGAACAAATGTGGATGGATAGATTGATGGATGAACAAATGTGGATGGATAGATTGATGGATGAACAAATGTGGATGGATAGATTGATGGATGGATGAACAAATGTGGATGGATAGTTGAATGGATGGATGAACAAATGTGGATGGATAGATGAACAAATGTGGATGGATAGATGAACAAATGTGGATGGATAGATGAACGAATGTGGATGGGTAGCTGGGTGGATGAGTAAATGGATGAACTAATGTGAGTGGCTTTGGGTAGGTGGGTGGATTTAACTGACTGGTGTAGATGGACGAACGGATTGATGAGTGATCCCAGTGTACGATGTTTGAAACAGGTACCTGAGAAGGTTTTTACCTTTATTTTACGAACTTGAAAACTTGAACTTGCGTATTAACAATAAAATCAGACCTCCGTGTCTTTTTGGACAGTGTCCATGTTCCTGTTGAAGGGTTCTGAGAAACTTCTAAACTTTTCTCATTTCCTACTTAAAACAGACAAACGTTGACATAGCATTTCAATGTCTGCTACAATCACCTCCTTCCAAATCCTTTGTATTCGTTAAGTTGGTCATCATACATTAAATCGTCGACAATATTAGCCTATATCCTTTACAGTTGAGAGTGTGTTTAAATGAAGAAACCTTGAATATTTCACGTCGAAGACTGGTTTCTGTTCCACTTCCTTAGCAACCGGTTGTGAAATGCACAGCATTGCAGTCTCCGCAACGGAGGTGCAGCCAGGGACGTGAAAGGTCAGGATCAAGGACGTTCGTGTGTCTAGTCCTTGTCCTGCACGAACGAATTGGCAACGCTCTGTTCATCGTTTATTTAGGATGGAGCAGGTCGCTACGATCAGAATGCACTTCAGTTGAGGGAACAGAGACAAGAAGTTCATCTAAGCGAATAAACGCTAAATCTGAATTATGATATCATTAGGATTATATACAGGATAGTCAATCATTTATTGTCCAAAACTGTGTCCGATATATTCGTCTACATTCGGTTTAGTTTTCCGACAAATTTATCATTTAATTTTAAGTGATGTGTCAGCGGATATTGTTGGAGATGGTTTATAGCTTTTATCGCTTAAGCGTCCTGAACAGAATATAGACCTTCAAGAGCACTTTCAAGTGGAATAAAGATAAAGTAGTACAAAGCAGTAGATCTGGACTGTAAGACGTTTGTTCCAATGCCTGTCATCTTATGTTTTGTAGTTTCCCCGGGATTATATTCGCAACATGAGTACAGGAACGAGTACATTATATTCATGTGCAGATACGGTTGTTATTTTCAGTGGTTTTTTCTTGGAAAGAAGCATATAGAAATGCCAATATAGGTGCTAATATTGTTAAAAAAGGCTTGATTTCAAGTTCATTTCTTTAAACCTACCTAAATCAAACTTAGTTCCTTTTTCGTTAACAACTGCCAGTGTTCAAATTTTACAAAATAAGCGATGAATATAGACTAATAATACACAGTGAAAATTGATTAGATACTAAAAGTTGTAAATGTCCACCATTAAAAGAAGTCACATATGATCAAAATTTAAAATGGCCTCATCACATTACTTATCTTTGTAAGAGGCTTCGTAAAACAATTTATAAATTCGTTAATCTTCGTTGCTACTTATCCGTTAGAGTTCTACGAAATATTTATTTCGCCATTTTTCAGCCTATTATTCAATATGACATTATTGTTTATGGTGCAAGTACAACATTAATCTTAGTCCATTAAATTTACTACAAAAACCAATAATTAAAATTTATAAATAATAATTATAATTACTGTTAAAATTTTATCACAAAAATCGTAATAAGTTTATATTACAGGCACATAATCATGGCAAAAGACGAAATAATAATTCAACATTAAGAACCTAAATGTTTCACATCTGTTGGTCTAAAGCATAGCATTAATTTTGGTCGTCTGTTGTATAATTCTGTAGCTAAAATACACCCAGAACTTCTAACCTGTAATCCACTAACATATAGGCCTAACAAGAAAATTAGAAACGTGTTAATGTCTTCAATTTGGTGAATAAATTTATAACCTATGTGTATAATATATTTGTATTCTATAATTTCGGAATATATTTTTTCATAAATTGTTCTATTATTATTCTTCTCTATGTTAATATTATATTATGCAATTTCACTGTAGATGTAATTGTACTTTTAGTTCCTATTTTATTTTATTTATATACAGTATTCCTCTTACAGTCTATTAATAATATATCTGAACTGCGACCGAACACGAGCGCTGCTCATTCGGTCCTCAAATTTTGTTAATATTACTGGATCTTCTTTTTTATATTGATGTATTATTTTATTTCTATTTCTACTGTTGTAATTATATTCTGTAGTCTGATGTATTATTCTGTATTATATGTTCTCTTCTGTTCTTCTATTTCTGTATACGACAATGAATTTCATTACTTTGGCATTATCATGAAAAATAATAACTGTTCAGGAGTTTAATTTTTAATGCTCAATAATCAAGAAGGGCACTATAATTCTATGCGTCAACATTGGGCTCTTTGAAGTCAAGAAGTAACAGGCCTTCACTGTAAGAAATAACGTAATGTTTTGGCCGCTGATAGAAGTTTCCATTGAAGACTGGTTTTCTTCACCTCCGGTTCGTCATGGCAACACCAAGTCTTATTATCGGCAACAATACTCAGCAGAAAGCATCCTGTGTTTGATAAATGCTTTACAGATAACCCCATGCGTTAAGCATTTCTCTTCTCATCTGTCATTATTCTTGGTAACTACTGGCAACACAGCTTGTAATTCCAGTAGCTTAATGATGTTATGCAATGTAATGACGCTAAGCTAATTTGACCAGCAATTAAGGCTATGGTCACACACAGGTTTTTTTTATACAAGACTAATTATAATATTGCAATGATTCAATTGCTTTTGTGCGAATAGCATAGTTGATCGGGATATGGAATAGTAATATGCGTTACAAGAGCGGTATGTTGAAGTTTTCATGTTCGAGGAAAAGTTTGAAAAAGCGAAACGTAGTTGAGCTTTTTTAATTTCCGAGAATTGAAAGAAAACATACCGCTCGTGTATCGTACATTATTTTGTGCGAAGATCGTTTATTGCATACCTGAAAGAGGAATTTCTAATTAGATGCAATGAAATCTCCATCTTGGTTTCTGTTCAATGACGGCAAATTTGCAAAACAAAAATATCTATCTTCAACATTGTTGCTTTAAAATGTTTTCTGTGTTTACTATACTCCAGCAGGCCGTGATATACGTCTGTCTTTTTTTTTATGGGATCTTGTTGATTTTTTCACGGCTTCCTTAATGTTACTTGCATCACGAATGCAGTAACTTTAGTGGAGTTGTAGAGTTTACTTAATTTTTGCAAATATTTAAAAACAATAATTAACAGTGCAATTTAGGTGAAATTGCAGTGGTAAGATTCCAATTTATAATTATTGCTATATTGAACGTCTCTAAAAGTAATATGTTAAAAGCCTAAAGCAGTAAAATCAATATGTCACTTAAGCGGTAAGAAAAGGGAAATTGTTATGTGTGTTAGGTTGGGAATACTGAATGTGGAATTTTAGACTTTCCGCGGATTGGTTTTGTGCGGAAACCAAGCAAATACGCACGATCTAGCACAAAATGTGTTATTTTTTACATTTTTGGCACCAGCTTTTAACCTCTTAACATAAAATACCGAATATATTCGGGATTTTTATTTTTACGAAAACATAAAATCCCGAGTATATTCGTGGTTGTCAGTTATCGATTGTTCAGTGTTTAAAAAGCACGAAATGTATTCGTCTCTTACACTTTCTTTCACAGTAGCTAAAGAGCAACGACTTCTGCCAGGAACAGAATTCGGTGCTTCCGAGTATAACAAGACACACTATGACTAACCAACCCACAGCTGGTACACTCGTTAAAGATGTTTCTCGGTAGGCTGTAGATTTTCCTTGAACTCCACTGTCATCGTAACAGTTAAGGCGATGTAAAGAAGTCGTTTTGTGGTCTGTTAAGAGTCGCTTTTATTGCCAGCAAGAAGTATTGCTCAAGATGTTTATGAAGGGTGCTATTACTTAATGAAATGTACTTAATACTCGTAGTTGCAATTACTGCGATCAAGTGCTTCTACGTTGCAGTGTCTGACTGGACTGGGCTTTGTGCTTCGGCGACTCCTTGTTCGAACACTGCAGAAGTCACCTTGCATGCAAGCTACTGCAATTATCCCACTATAATCCGGTCGCAGCAAATCCTACGAAATGTATTTTATACTGTATATTGTGTCCGAGAATTGTGTTCAATAAAAGAAAAAAAAAACTATCAAAATATTTATTGCAGTGAGAAATTTGACTTGTAGTAACACAAGAAAATAATGTTTCTGTACTTGGTAAATTTCTGTGTGCACTCCATTAATTGCACGACACACATCGAAACAGTATTACACAGGGTTAGTTAAAAATCCCGCACCACCTAAATAACTTTTGAAGCATGTGGTTCAGTGACATGAAACTTGGTATGTGAGGATAACTTTATACTAAGAACTCAATAATGGCATTACAGAGTTTTTTCTACTTCCGGTTTAACCGGAAGTAACTCCAACTGTCTTATTTTAAATGGAACACCCAATATATTATTTTATTTTTGAATAGTACTCATTAAGAGCTTTTAAAAAATTACCCACACTTGATACTTCTGTACAAATTCAGTGTTACTAAGTCAAGAAAACAGAAAAGTGTATCGAATATTAAAATAATAAAAGCACCACCTAAATAACTTTTGAAGCATACGGTTCAGTGATGTGAAACTTGGTATGTGAGAATAACCATATACTAAGAACTCAATAATGGTATTACCGAGCTTTTTCTACTTCCGGTTTAACCGGAAGTAACTCCAACTCTCTTATTTTAAATGGAACACCCAATATATTTTTCTTATTTTTGAATAGTGTTCATTAACAGCTTTTTAAAAAGTACCCACACTTGATACTTCTGTACAAATTCAGCATTACTAAGTCAAGGTAACAGAAAAGTGTATCGAATATTAAAATAATAAACGCACCACCTAAATAACTTTTGAAGCATACAGTTCAGTGATGTGAAACTTGGTATGTGAGAATAACCATATACTAAGAACTCAATAATGGTATTACCGAGTTTTTTCTACTTCCGGTTTAACCGGAAGTAACTCCAACTCTCTTATTTTAAATGGAACACCCAATATATTTTTCTTATTTTTGAATAGTGTTCATTAAGAGCTTTTTAAAAAGTACCCACACTCGATACTTCTGTACAAATTCAGTCGACTTCAACTATTACGCGAGACAAAATCTGTCTCAAAATACTCTTAATTTATTTGTCTACTTCATATGTGAAATTTTGTCGATTCCTTAGTCTCCCGTATTTTCTTAAAAAAAAGTTGGCAACACTAGTTGTATCTGTTCACAATAACCATTCAGATGGAATGTTGCTTCGTCGGTAGAGCATACAGAATTGTGGAAATTTCCATCTTCATCCATTTTCAGAAACATTTCATCACCATACAATCTTCTAAGCACACGATCGTTTGGTTTAATGTGATGTAACAATAAATTTGAGTTTATACGCACGCATACACAAACGTTCGCGAACCATATTACGAACGATGGGATGAGGAAGCTGCAGTTTTATGGAGGCCGTTCCAATTGATTTAAGTGGGTCTAAAGCACTCAACATTTTGGTCAGATGTTTCTGGTATTTTTAGTTATTTTTGGTAGCGACACAGCATGTTCTTTCAGACGTCTTTCCCACTTCATAACTGACTTAACACTTTGCGGAACCACCATGCATTAGTCTAAACCAGTGACGTCAACGACAGCGCATACGTGCTCATAGCCCGCATGTGCTCATCAGAGCACGTAAGGCACGCAGGTACAAGTCACTGGTGAACACAAGGGTTGTACAGGTGCGTCAGAAAGAACGGATGGATTTCAAACTATCGATACGCAGCGAGGGGAGGGATATAGTGAGGGGGACCACGACTGTTGGGTCAGCGAGAGAATGCAGTTTCAGTTGAGAACATGGTGTTGGTCTGGTGTACAACGTGCTTTCATCGCAGAGACATTTTTGAAAAATGAAGAGTCTGTGATCGCTACTCAGGACTCATTTCGACATCGGACGTCACGCTAGGATAGAATTCCAACTCGGAATACAATTTTTCTGTGGGTGGCTTCATTTCGTACCACAGGTTCAACATTGAAGAAGAAATCACCTGGACGAACACGGAGCGCGTGTACACCTGCAAATGTGGAGACAGACAGTAGGTTGTCCGGCCACCTCAACGATCAGCCCGCAAACATGCTATTGCACTGAGATTGTCCGAGGTTACGGTAAGATCTCGCGCCCTGCGAGTTCTTTCTTTGGGACCATTTGAAGGCGTAAGTAACCACATACACTGGATGAACTGAAGACGGCGATTCGTGAAGAAATCGAGGCAATCCCACCAACTATGACTGTGAAAGTGATGGCGAACATCAGAAAACGCCTCGATGCCTGTATCGAAAGCCAAGGACATTATATGGATGATGTTGTATACCATAAGTAAACTGCATATATTGGTGAATTTGTTGATAACAATAAATTTTCGATTTGATGAATCCTTACAATTTTCTTGCCCTGTGAAATCCATCCGTTCTTTGTGACGCACCCTATATATTACACATTAATGAAGAAGTCGTTCAGTAAGTTTCAGGCTGACTAGACTCTTAACGTCTTGTATAAGTGAGAGATGAGGTTGGTTTGTGGAAATTATTTATTTATAAAGACAAGCAGTGTCGAACGCTTGAAATTATTACTTCATCTACAGAATGATATAATATTCAAATTAGTTTGTTTTATTGATATTAAATAGTAGTAAATGTAAAGATATATTGTAGAGCTTCTTCCTCACAGCATTGTATTTATGTTTACAGAATAAAATACAAACAAAAGCGTGTGCTGCTAATGGCCTAAATTCGTTAAATATTAGTTAGGAGTTCTGTCTATAAACTGTCCAGATTTTCGTACATAAATTCTCAGTTTAACGATGTTTCTTACTATTACGATATTGTTCTGTCCAGATATTTGAATTACGTAAATATTTATCAGAATTCATAATAGAAAAACAGAGACAGTCCAGAACTAGTTGGCTCTACATGGATCGAGGAACGTAACTGTCTCAAGAATAATTATATTAGAGCATCTGAACGTTTTGAATTTGAGATCGCAAGGAAAGAATCAATTAATTTGTGTCGACAGATATTATTAAAAGCTTTCAGATGAAGATTTCATTGTGGGTGTCGCAGATCTCACAGCACAATTTTTATAATTTCAACGCCTTCAGTCATTGACCTCCTGTTCAACAGTGTAAAATACTGTAATGTTTTAAAAAATCTCCGGGAAGAGTTTATCATAGACGATTTAAAGATATTGACCTACTCCAGCTCAAGTTGGATTTGTGTCGGCAAAAATCAGAAAAATACACCTCTGAATTACGCGAGAAGTCAGGAATTTAAATTTGTTTCTAGAAGTGTGATGATGCTCATATAAGTATGTATGTATGTATGTATGTATGTATGTATGTATGTATGTATGTATGTATGTATGTATGTATGTATGTATGTATGTATGTATGTATGTATGTATGTATGTATTTATTCACACTGCAATGGGTATATACCCGGTGGCAGTGGTAACTAATTACACTCAATAATGACAATAATAAACTTATTAATTAAATATACAATTAATGATAATACTAATAATTAATACTAATAATAATAATAATAATAATAATAATAATAATAATAACAACAACAGGGAATATACTAAATTAAATGAAACGATCACTTAAAATAACATTTGAAATATTCTAATTTGTATCTTAAAACTAAGATCGAACTAAAACCCACGAGTATATGTTCATATCTGCACAAGTACCTTTCAACATTACACTCATTTCGCTGTCAACTCACTCACTGCACTGGAACTACGACACATTTCACTGATTCTATCCTGATTTCACTAACACTTCAAAAACATTTCACTGTTCAAATACTTTGCACTGCCACTATAACCTATACAGCTTCACTGACAGGAACACGTTTCACTTACACAGCACACTTCACTGACACGACATACTTCTTCACTGATACAACACACTTCACTGACACAACATAATTCTTCACTGATACAACACTTCAATAACATGATTATGTAACAGTTAATAACAATAAGTAGGCCTAGGCTAATTATAGGCCTCATTATGTAAAACTGCTTAAGTTAAAGAGAAGCTATGTTTATTATTTGTTACATGCTACTATTTTATAATTAATTGCATTTATTAGAGAGGTACAGTACATGTTGCAAAATATGCTTTTATTTCTTGTTTTCTTGTATGAGCGTAACACATTATCTATTATTTAAGAGCAGTTTAATTCGTCTTGCAGTGATAGGCCAATATAGTTCATTTTGCTCACCCCTTCTTGTTCACCCCTACTGCTTGTAGAACAGATTCATTGGAACTCGTGCGCGCTTGGGAGCACGTAGCTTCTTTCGCGTGCTCTGACCTTGACATCCCTGGTCTAAACTTACATTACAGATTCAAAAGTAATGTGAGAATTATTATTTCGTAAGTAATTTTAAATTTATTTTTGTAAGATGCTATTGTTATTTTTGTTTGGTTTGATTTCCTTGAGATGTCCGATTGGTACATCTACAATTGTTTTTCTTCTGAAGAGTTGTGATATAATTCTACATACATCCGCCTTCGTTTAATAACATCAATTTCGATCTTGTAACTGAGCAGCGCAATTCCTGAAGGTCGTTATTGTGTAACGTTCTGAATGTCCACGTTACTTCATCGCGTTATACGAGGGGGATCCAGGAAATAACGACCGTTTTGTTGTAATAATTAAAAAAATATATTTGAAAAAACAAAGTCTGTTACATAAGTTGTAGAGTTGTAGAGTAGAACAATGTTGTAAATACCTAGGAGTGTATTTAAACTCCAAACTTTCTTGGTGAGAGCATGTTGATAATGTTACAGGCAAAGCATGGAGGGCACTTCACTTTATTATGAGAATCTTTAGAAAGGCTAGCCCCAAATCGAAGGAAATAGCATATCTAACATTAGTGCGACCGTTAATGGAATACGGAACTACGTGTTGGGATCCCTATAGAATATATCAGATAAATTCCTTAGAAAGAATCCAGTATAGGGCAGCTAAATTTGTTAAAGGTAAAAGAGAAGATGGGAACGATACGATAAAAGAACTTAAATGGGAAACTTTGGAAAACAGACGTAGGAAAACTAGAATAACATCATTGTATAGAGCACATCTAGGTCAGAAAGCATGGGTAGACATAACGGCTCGGTTAGGAAAGCCAACGTACTATGGTAGGAACGATCATGATTTTAAAATCAAATGTAGGAAACAGAAAACGGATGTAGGTAAATTCTCATTTTTAAATAGAACTATAAATGATTGGAATGACCTACCTGCAGCGGTCTTTGAGGGCTGTCCTTCCTTAAGGAGATTCAAGAATAATTTAAAGAGTTGTGTATAAAGTGAAAATTAAAATTAAGGTGACATTCAACATTTAATTTTTTAAGGTGTCATGTATTTATCTAGCCTGACGAGTTTACTTCCTTGGTTTGAATTGTAAATTATTTAAAAATAGCGTGTAAGAGGGCCTTAGACTAGAAATGTTTAGTTTAAATGTAGTTCTGTTTATAAGTATGCATAAGAATGCAATTATTTGACTTATTTGAACTATTGTATCAGTGAAGCGAGGTGAGTCAGTGAAGTTATGGTTTTACAGTGCAGTGAACAGTTCCGATCAGTGATAATTTATAGCGTCAATGAAATGTGTTCTATAGTGTCAGTGAAATGTGTGCTAAAGTGTCAGTGAAATGCGTCATAGTGCCACTACAGGGAATGAGATGAGAGTAAAGTGAAAGACTATTGAAAATTATGTAGGACCTATACATAATTATGTAGGTTGTGTTGTAAAATTAGGTGTTTTATTTTATGTTTAATTATTATTGTGTTAAATTGTATTGTGTATTCTTATTGTATTGTGTATAAAATTGTATATGTGTTGTAAATTTTATTATGTAGGCTATTGTAAATTTTATTGTGTATTGCTTATCATTTTAACTGTGTATTGTTAATATTGTATATACCACTGCCACCGGGTGCTTGCCCACTTGCTGTGTAAATAAATACATACATAACTGAAGCTTCCTTTACTTCTCTACATAATCACCACCTACATTTAAACATTTGTCGTATCTGTTCACTAGCTTTAGAATTCTCGTGTTCTGCCGCCAGTTCATTAAGCCAGGTGTTCACTGTCTTCTTCAACTCTTCATCACTTCCAAAACGATCCTAAAAGACAGTAGCCATGACTTTTTGTGTTGAGAGAGTCTGTTTGAATTTTCTCGGTTTCTTGGGTGATGAGGGATGATGCCACTGACGTGATTGGCGCTTTGTCTCTGGGGTGTTGTGAGACACCCAGGTCTCATCACCAGTCACAATTTGATCAAGAAAGGCGTCTCCATCTGTGTGATATCGCATCAAGAATGTCAATGCTGAGGCCATTCTCTGAGTTTTGTGTTGGTCACTCAGTTGCCGTGGAACCCATCGTGCACAGATTTTGTGGTAGCCAAGATGTTGCGACACAATTTCACCAAGCAAAGAACGAGAAATGTCAGGAAAGCCAATCTGCAATTCGTCGAGTGATGTGCGCCTGTCTTGCAAGATTCTGTCGTTCACTTTAGTCTTCAGGTCTTCTGTGATGAGTGATGGGCGTCCGGGTCGAGTTTCATCGTAGACATTTGTTCGCCCATTGTTGAACATTTCGCACCATTTTCTCACATTTCTTTCGTTCATTACAGTATCACCATACACTTCTTTCAATTGCCGGTAAATTTCTGCAGGTTTCAAATGTCGGGCATTCAAAAACCGAATCACACTCCTCACCTCACAGTCGGCGGGATTATCAATCACGTCGTTCATTTTGAAGTAACACAAAATGCACAATGGCGACTTGTTGCAACCAGTACTCACAACATTATGAGAACACATGTTAAGGAAGGCAGCTGACCTTCAAACAAGGAAGGGGAGTCAGCTGCGCGGCGGGTATGCGCGAACGGTCGTTATTTCCTGGATCCCCCTCGTATTACGCCTTATTCTTCAACCGTCTTGTACGATGAAAAATCCATGAAGTTACAAAAAGAAGAAAAATCAAGTAGACTGGGAAATGCATTTAAAATATTAATTTACACTCATGATAGACATGGCAACGCTGTATTCTAAAGAATGAACAAAGGTGAAATAGGAACCATTTATTTTGTTTTGGCTCCTCGAACTCCTTGACGCTACGAGTTCAATGACTTCAAAGGCGGATTTGGAGATTTCACTTGCCTTTGGGAGAATGACTGTGGAATGGCCGAATGGATGGCTTGTGTTTTTCAAGTGTTTCCTGTAAAACATCTTTTAATGTTTGGAAAGCCCGATTCAGTGGTAGTTTTAATATTAACGAAGAAGAAAAAATCGTGCGAAATATAAAAAATATGAAGTTTTTTTCAAGAACTACGAAAATTTTACCAAACATTCATGAAATACGAACACTTTCGGCGTTAATTGCATTGTACACATCGTGAATTATGGAACGGTTTAGTATATTAAATTTCATATTTTGCCTGTCACTGGTGATGATTGAAATTCGCTAAAATGGATACAGGCCGTGACTTTCGCTTTCAATAACTCTACAACGTTTGCATCACCTGGCATAGTTGACTTCGTTTTACACAACCTTCATCAAAACTAATCCCATAGGCATATTTTCTTGTGAGCTCTAACCAGTGGTTCCCTAACTTTTCGACTCGCGAACCTCTTTCACAAAGATCTGAATTGAGCGAACCTCTTCTTAATAACAATTTTATTTAACAAATTTAAATTAACTTAAAGTTATACGATGGAAGAGTAATGGAACGGAGAAAAATTCTCTCCGGCGCCGGGATTTGAACCCGGGTTTTCAGCTCTACGTGCTGATGCTTTATCCACTAAGCCACACCGGATACAACCCCGACGCCGAACAGAATCGTCTCTGATTGAGTTCCAACTCTTGGGTTCCCTCTAGTGGCCGCCCTTTGCACTACGTCATAGATGTCTATGAACATAGGACCGAAGTCCACACATGTGCTCAGGTGCACTCGTTATGAGTGACTAGTTGGCCGGGATCCGACGGAATAAGCGCCGTCTTAAATCACTTCGTGATTTACGCATATCATGTATTATTTCAATGTACCGAAGTACATATGATATTTCCATGCACGTAGAGCTGAAAACCCGGGTTCAAATCCCGGCGCCGGAGAGAATTTTTCTCCGTTCCATTACTCTTCCATCGTATGATGACGCAGAATATCTGCATGGAAATATCATATGTACTTCGGTACATTGAAATAATACACAATATATAACTTAAAGTTGCTGTAGTTACGGTAAATAGATCTATCTTAGGATTCCCCTCCAAAAATGACGAGAGACACACACACATACAAAATTAATGGGTTTTAGAGAACCCGGAGGTTCATTGCCACCCTCACATAAGCCCGCCATCGGTTCCTATCCTGGGCAAGATTAATCCAGTCCCAAACATCACATTCCACCTCCCTCAAATCTATTTTTATATTATCCTCCCATCTACATCTCGGCCCCCCCCCAAAGGTCTTTTTCCCTCCGGCCTCCCAACTAACACTCTATATGCATTTTTGGAACCGCCCATACGTGCTATATGCCCTGCCCATCTCAAACGTCTGGATTTTTATGTTCCTAATTATGTCAGGCGAAGAATACAATGCGTGCAGTTCTGTGTTGTGTAACTTTCTCCATTCTCCTGTAACTTCATCCCTCTTAGCCCCAAATATTTTCCTAAGAACATTATTCTCAAACACCCTTAATCTCTGTTACTCAAAGTGAGAGTCCAAGTTTTACAACCATACAGAACAACCGGTAATATAACTGTTTTATAAATTCTAACTTTCAGATTTTTTGACAGCAGACTAGATGACAAAAGCTTCTCAACCGAATAATAACAGGCATTTCCCATATTTATTCTGCGTTTAATTTCCTCCCGAGTGTCATTTATATTATTAATAAAAAATTATTTAACAACCTTAAATTAACTTCAAGTTGCTGTAGTTACGGTAAACAGCGCTAGCCTACATTAGGATACATACATACACACATAATATAACATAACATAACATAACATAACATAACATAACATAACATAACATAACATAACATACATACAGTTTTTAGAGAACCCGGAGGTTCATGGCCGCCCTCACAAAACCCGCCATCGGTCCCTATCCTGAGCAAGATTATTTCAGTCCCTAGCATCATATCTTACCTCCCTGAAATCCATTTTAATATTATCCTCCCATCTACGTCTCCGCCTCCCAAAGATTTTTCCCCTCCGGCCTCCCAACTAACAATCTATATGCATTTCTGTATTCGCCTATAGCGTGCTACATGCCCTGCCCATCTCGAACGTCTGGATTTAATGTTCCTAATTATGTCAGGTGAAGAATACAATGCGTGCAGTTCTGCGTTGTGTAACTGTCTCCATTCTCCTGTAATTTCATCCCTCTTAGCCCCAAATAAATGACGCAACACGCTTAAAATATTGAAACTACATACATTCAAATTATTATATTTATTTTACATTTAAAACATCAAAACCGAAATTACATAGGTAAGTTAATAAATACTCGTAAGTCTGCTCTTTATGACAGTCATCCTACCTAAGGTTTTTCCGTTAAGACAAATGTCGGGATGAGCCCTAAAAGAAATGGGCCACGGACCTGCATTCACTTCCCCAGACATTGGTGACGGCTCAAAATTAATGATTATTCACATCGAACTCGGGCCCTAACAGAATTCAATCGTCCTCTTGTACAGATCAATTGAGTCGTCAAAGAGCCAATTGCCTGGTCTGCTGATCTAAGAAAAATCATCAAAGAGGCAATTGGCTATTACCGTTAAGATGATTAATCCCTACGAGTTCGAATCTTCAAACAGCCAAATTGGCTATTACCGTTTCGTGCCTAGACTTCTATCACTTCTCCTCCTAGTTGGTACCATCGCGTTTCTAACTCCTTCGGATCAGGTGGCTGTACTTCTCCCCCTCTCTCCCGTATGTTGTAGCTAATCAGTTACGTCCATTTTCGGCTTCCCCCCTCGAAATTTCTAGCGCTCCTTCACTGGGGCGGCGAAACCCGAAGTGAGACAAGTGGCCAAGAGGCTTGGAGCTTACATATTCAGTTTTTCACAGCCCCAACTCCCCCTTTGCAAGGACGTGTTTTCACGTACCTTTAAAGTTTCTCTTCCCACTTCCCCTCTCATTCATTCATTCATTCATTGTTTATGAGACTGCGGATTCTGTCCTCTATCACTATTCAATCGCATAAAGCCCTAGCATAGCGGCTTGTGTCTTTGTACCCGCCCGTCTGTTCCTTCCTTCCGCCGCCTGGCATGCATCTCCATGTCCACAATTAAAGTCTTCTGCTTAGTTAAAACTAGACAGTGGATGCGGGATGACTTAAGGAAAAGTGAAGTTGTTTCGTATCAGAGTATATGGCACGTGCCGCGCCGTCCGTCTTTTGTGTACCTGGCGAGTACAGCACCGCACAAAACGAAGGAACTCCGGTCCGTTCATAGTAACATTGCAACGCAATGTGTGCAGTTGTGTTATCCTGCTCAAGTATTTAGTACGTGTTTAATAGTAATAATATAATATAATATAATATAATATAATATAATATAATATAATATAATATAATATAATATAATATAATATAATATAATATAATATAATATAATATATGTTGTTGTTGTTTCCTAATGCCAGGTGGTTAACAATAAAGTCATTTGACCTCTTGCACTCCAATATTTTTCAAAGATATCATCATGGTCAGCCACTGAGGCACAGATTTAATATAATATAATACTTACTTACTTACAAATGGCTTTTAAGGAACCCGAAGGTTCATTGCCGCCCTCACATAAGCCCGCCAGTGGTCCCTATCCTGTGCAAGATTAATCCAGTCTCTATCATCATACCCCACCTCCCTCAAATCCATTTTAATATAATCCTCCCATCTACGTCTCGGCCTCCCTAAAGGTCTTTTTACCTCCGGTCTCCCAACTAACACTCTATATGCATTTCTGGATTCGCCCATACGTGCTACATGCCCTGCCCATCTCAAACGTCTGGATTTAATATTCCTAATTATGTCAGGTGAAGAATACAATGCGTGCAGTTCTGTGTTGTGTAACTTCCTCCATTCTCCTGTAACTTCATCCCGCTTAGCCCCAAATATTTTCCTAAGCACCTTATTCTCAAACACCCTGAACCTATGTTCCTCTCTCAGAGTGAGAGTCCAAGTTTCACAACCATACAGAAGAACCGGTAATATAATATAATATAATATAATATAATATAATATAATATAATATAATATAATATAATATAATATAATATAATATAATATAATAATTATTATAATTACTATTATCATTATTATTATCAATAATTGTCTTATTTTTTATACTTTGTCTCATTTATTTTGACCTACTGTTCACATTTTATTATGATTTTTCCTTTCTTTCTGTACGTTATATATTATATCTGATTTCTACTTACTTGTTCTTTATATTACATTATTATTATTTTATTCAGTTTTGTGTGTAAAATTGTAGTGTACTTTGTAAATTTGTAGTGGTTTTTGTAACCCAGTTTTACTCCTGGTTGAGTGTTAGAGAAGGCCGTATGGCCTTAACTCTGCCAGGTTAAATAAACAATTATTATTATTATTATTATTATTATTATTATTATTATTATTATTATTATTATTATTATTATTATTATTATTGTTATTATTAGTGTTGTGCCGATCCATTCATAATGGCAAAACGTTAAATTCGCTCAGAGATACGAAATGCAATTAAGAAGTATGAGAGTGACATTTTATTTATTAACGAAGACAATATCGTGTGTGATGTATGTAAAATTGAAATAAAAACCAGAACAACTCAGGCTATAGAGAAACATTGCAATAGTACATCGCACAGGAAATGCGTTGAAATAAAATCTGAGGAACCATATTCTTCTTCATCATCATCATCATCATCATCATCATCATCATCATCATTTAGTTATGCGGGTCTAACGACACGTGCAACATGATGCTCAGTGCAAATATTTCTCTAAAGAAATTGAGTGATTCCCATTTTAGAGGTTTTCTTCAGAAATTCTCTCGATACAAAAACTGTTTAAGCGATAGGCGAAGACGATTCAGCTTCGACAACTTACGAGAATATATCGTCGTTTACTGCAACGCTGGTAATTGCATCAATGATGACGAGGACTGAACCTTGCAAGGTATGTACTACAGTACGTTATTTTTCTTTTCCTTCCGACTGTACGGAGATACAGTAGCATATTGACGTCGTCTGTTTACGTTTAAAACCTGTTCAGCCAATGGTTTGAATGAAAAAAATGTAACATATAATAAATGTGCACCTACATTCAACGATAAGTCATCCGGCATCCACTGTCTAGTTATAACAGACTGAGAAAGATATTCCCTGTCACTAAATATCTAAACACACGTTTCATTCCAAAGAACTGAAAAAAAAGTCTAATCCACTTGGAGTCATAGTTGCTATAGTTCGATATTTCAGGTGTAACTTGAAATATTAATATGAAATAAATAAAAAACAATAAACTCAACATTCAGCATTAGGGAAAAATCTGGCGTATCCCTTGCAAAATTTCATGAACTCCCAGGGGGTTCGCGAACCACAGTTTGGGAAACAATGTTCTAACCTATTGCTCCTACAACAAGAAAGTTAAGAGAATTAACTACAGTTCTTCGATCGATTGCTACCTTCAAGGCACTCACCTTGACACTTGGCAGTCTCTTTCACCATTCGATTCTGACGTCACAGACATAGCAATATTTGTCTATCGAATATGTTTCATAAGCCACAAGTGTTGCCTCACGCATTCAACGGAGTCTGAGGGCTTACAGGCGTCGGCTGGTAGGAAAATTACAACGTGACATAATAAAGGAATGAAAAAGCCTTTGTGTAGTTTTCCCAGTCCCACGAGAAAAAAAAATAAATTGCAATAAAATTGTATCTTGTTTGTCTCTGGAAAGTTACTGCACACAAAACTTACGGAGACTGCAGGTGAAAAGAGTTGAAGTTCACAGGTGTTCACAGAATATGAACTACTCTAGAAAAAGTTAATTACCAGAATTGCATAAAAATACCTTTCCCAAAGCCTCCTTAGTACTGTACCATGTTACAAAATATCTGTAGATGCAGTAACTAATATTTGTGCGAGATCGTGCGTTTTTGCTTGGTTTCCGCACAAAACCAATCCGCGGAAAGTCTAAAATTCCACATTCAGTATTCCCAACCTAACACACAACAATTTCCCCTCTTCTTACCGCTTAAGTGACATATTGATTTTACTGCTTTAGGCTTTTAACATATTATTTTTAGAGACGTTCAGTATAGTAATAATTATAAATTGGAAACTTACCATTGCAATTTCACCTAAATTGCACTCTTAATTATTGTTTTTAAATATTTGCAGAAATTAAGTAAACTCTACAACTCCACTTAAGTTACTGCATTCGTGATGCAAGTAACATTAAGGAAGCCGTGAAAAAATCAACAAGATTCCAGACGCATCATAGACTGGGCGGAAAAAATGACAGACTTATATCACTGCCAGCTGGGGTATAGTAAACACAGAAAACATTTTATAGCAACAATGTTGAAGATAGATATTTTTGTTTTGCAAATTTGCCGTCATTGAACAGAAACCAAGATAGAGATTTCATTGCAACTAATTAGAAATTCCTCTTTCAGGTATGTAATAAACGATCTTCGCACAAAATAATGTACGATACACGAGCGGTATGTTTTCTTTCAATTCTCGGAAATTAAAAAAGCTCAACTACGTTTCGCTTTTTCAAACTTTTCCTCGAACATGAAAACTTCAACATACCGCTCTTGTAACGCATATTACTATTGTGTCATTAAGACAGCTATCTTTAAATAACTTGAAAACGATTAGAGATATCTCAAAACAGATTGCACCATTGTTTTTTTTTTCAGAAAATTACACGTGATTTTGAGTACCTACACCCTCTTTCCATTTAGAATGTCAAAGTTGCATCCAAAATAGCTGAGGGCTAGAATCTAATGTGTCACTGGTAGAGCATTTGGTCTTACAAATACTGGTAACACCTATAGTAATCGAAAATCAAGCATATGGAAGATTTTTATATGATTCCAGACTTTTGATTCATCCTGTATAACATGTAATTTTGCAAACTCCAAGCTTTCATATTTATGCTTACGTGATTTTAAAACAAACAACACACAATCATAAAAGAAATACAACAGAACGTGACGTTATGTTTCCATAGTTACCAAGTATCTTTGCTGTTATGTTTAATGTTCCCATTGTGAATAGTGGTTCCGATCTCTTAATTTGACGGTAACGTTTGTAGGCTATCTTAAGTTAAAGCTTATGTTTTCTTAATGAATGAGACATGAGACCGTAGGCCCACACTTATCAAAACCAGACGCTTCTTTTCAACGAGCAAAAAAATAAATACCATAAATAAATAAAAATAAATCACGCTAAATGTAGATCAAAAGTGGGATGTCACATAAACGTAATTACAAAAATTCGATAAATAGAGCAGTAGTAGTAGTAGTAGTAGTAGTAGTAGTAGTAGTAGTAGTAGTAGTAGTGTAGTTTAGCAGTAGCAGAAGTTCAGTAACAGTAGCAGCAGTAGTAGTAGTAGCAGTAGTAGTAGTAGTAGTAGTAGTAGTAGTAGTAGTAGTAGTAGTAGTAGTGTAGTTTAGCAGTAGCAGAAGTTCAGTAACAGTAGCAGCAGTAGTAGTAGTAGCAGTAGTAGTAGTAGTAGTAGTAGTAGTAGTAGTAGTAGTTTAGCAGTAGCAGTAGAAGTTCAGTAACAGTAGCAGTGGTAGTAGTACAGGATGTAGTAGTAGTAGTAGTAGTAGTAGTAGTAGTAGTAGTAGCAGTAGTAATAGTAGTAGTAGTAGTAGTAGTAGTAGTAGCAGTTTTAACAGTAGTAGCAGGAATAGTAGCATTTTAGTAGCAACAGTGGTGGTGGTAGTAGTAACAGTAGTAGCAGCAGTAGTGGTAGTGGAAGTAGCAGCAGCAGTAGTAATAGTAGTAATATTAGAAGTTCAGTAACAGCAATAGTAGCAGTGGTAGTAGTACAGTATGTAGTAGTAGTTGTAGTAATAGCAGTAGCAGTACTAGTGGAAGTATTTTTAATGATTATCAGCAGTATAGAATCCGGCGTCGTGATCTAAAGCATCCTGCCTAGGACTCGCGTTACGGAATGCGCGCTGGTTCGAGTCCTCATGGAGGAAGAAATTTTCTCATGAAATTTCGACCAGTGTATGAGACCGGTGGTCACCCAGCGTCGTGATGCACTTGGGGAGCTATGATAGGTAGTGAAATCCGGTTATGAAAGCCAGCTATAACGGCTGGAGGGGATCATCGTGCTAACCACAAGATGATCATCCACCTCTGCTTCGACGTGTGGACGTGAGGCCAGCAGCCGGGTGGTCGGTTATGGTCCTTCATGTACTGTCATGCCTCGAATTATCAACAGTGTAAATTATCTAGTGTCGTAATTCAACGTAGACGAAAAATTACCTACTAATTTTTCATAGACCCCTTCGCTAGGGATAGGATTCTTTCACGTGCTTTAAACCCACGATAAGGGCCCCACAGCTTTACTTCCCTCCCGGGAGAAGATATATCAAATATTTCATCGTCCTTTAAAATATAACGCCCCCGTGCATAGCATGATGACCGCTGAACACCCGAGGACAACGTGACATTCAAACAAACAACTTAAAAATAAAGAAAATAAGTTTCATTTCTATAAGGAAATATTCCATAATTCTTTCGTACAACTACGTAACAATCTCTTATCAAACAATGAGATAACAGTGTCTTTGATATCTTGTTTATCAAAGCTTATCAGTAGTTCAACGTAAGACACAAACAGAGAAGAAAGCTATTATTATAAAATATGATATATTCCATTGTGGAACTCATGTCGTTGTGCAACTCAGGAGTTGGATGTAATAAGGGAATAAAGGGCAGAAGAAAATTTAGAGAATCCTGCTGCAAAATTTGCTTTGTTTACTAGAGATTCCATCACGACCTGACAGGGAATCGAATCAGGGCAATCTGGATGGAAGATCAATGCCCTAGTCTTCATCCATAGACACGTATTTATTACACGTGTCCAAAACAATTCAACCCGATATTTTATCGAAATCATTGAGTTTAGAATACTCTTTATAATCACAGCGTTACAACTACAGTTGTGAAATTTATGACAGACATAGCCTACTTCTCGCGTAGCAGAATCGAGTTGCCTGAGAGACGCCACAATAATGGATCGGGTTCAAGTCCAGAGAAAGGTGGAGATTTTCATGTCCTGTTTAACTCCCAGAAATGGAGAAGGGACCCATTCAACTTTCTATATTGAGTGCCAGGTGGTTTTCTTTGGGAGGGGAGTGGGTTAAAGCCAGACTGCAGAACTGTAGCTTACTTACTTATTTACTTACTGGCTTTTAAGGAACCCGGAGGTTCATTGCCGCCCACACATAAGCCCGCCATTGGTCCCTATCCTGAGCAAGATTAATCCAGTCTCCATCATATCCCACCTCCCTCAAATCCATTTTTATATTATCTTCCCATCTACGTCTCGGCCTCCCCAAAGGTCTTTTTCCCTCCGGCCTCCCAACTAACACTCTATACGTATTTCTGGATTCGCCCATACGTGCTACATGCTCTGTCCACCTCAAACGTCTGGATTTAACGTTCCTAATTATGTCAGGTGAAGAATACAATGCGTGCAGTTCTGTGTTGTGTAACTTTCTCCATTCTCCTGTAACTTCATCCCGCTTAGCCCCAAATATTTTCCTAAGCACCTTATTCTCAACACCCTTAACCTATGTTCCTCTCTCAAAGTGGGAGTCCAAGTTTCACAACCATAAAGAACAACCGGTAATATAATTGTTTTATATAAATTCTAACTTTTAGATTTGACAACAGACTGGATGATAAAAGCTTCTCAACCGAATAATAACAGGCATTTCCCATATTTATTCTGTGTTTAATTTCCTCCCGAGTATCATTTATATTTGTTACTGTTGCTCCCAGGTATTTGAATTTTTTCACCTCTTCGAAGGATAAATTTCCAATTTTTATATTTCCATTTCGTAGGCTACAATATTCTCGTCACGAGACATAATCATATACTTCGTCTTTTCGGGATTTACTTCCAAACCTATCTCTTTAAATGCTTCAAGTAAAAGTCCCGGATTTTCTCCTAACATATTCATCTCAAAGAAACTACCGACAGAAAGTCTAGCATAATCGTAAACCTTGAAACGACATAACGCATTAAAAATACAATGAATTATTACAATCCTTTTTGAAAATTACAGTGCCGCAACTGATAGTATTTCCCACACGCAAAGAATGTCACAACTCTACGCAGAAGTCAATCATCCCAAATAGAAGCGGAGTGAAGCTGACGTCATATTTCCCCTATATACGAGTTATGCAGACCTGGTTAAAGCAATTCTTTCGTATTCCTGGCCACATCGCCTCATAGCAGCGTCGAGTTCAAGGAAATATTAACTCAGGCGGTAGCGCGTTTATCTGCTGCTCCGGAGTTGCGCTCAGGCGTGTGTTCGATTCCCTCTTGGATTTTTCCGAGGATTTCTCTAACTGTAAGGGGAATGTTAGGTAATTCATGACGAATCCTCGGCATCATCTCGCTATCATTAATTCCACTGATGTTCAATAATTTAGTAGATGATATGGCATCGTTAAATAACCAAATAAAATCCAAGAAAATATTAAAACTCCTGTCTAATGTGTTCCCAATGGCATATACACAGATACTTTTGCTATTTTGAAGAATATGAGCACATATGGTGGAATTGAAGTGGCCGTTGCTAAAAGTATTTTTTTTTTTTTGCCTTGTACGGAGGAGGGAGCCGAAGGCTTGCACTGCAGTCTGAGGTTTATTGTGCTTACCACTCCTATTCTGTGAACGATTGGGTAGCCGCTCTTGTACGTACAAGTACAGCACGTCGCCAGAGTGCTCCATTGGAGTTAAATCGCTCGCTTGAACTCGGTCGAGTATCGCACCCTCGAGTGAGATACGATTGGTCGTGATACGCTCGTAATAAATAGAAGCACAGTACAAGGTCATCTCACCGACATGTCTTATCTTGTACGGAAGGAGACAGATAAGATACACATATGTTTTGCTCACATGGTAAAAATAAGGCTTTATTTTCTGCGTTTATGACAAACGTTTAATGGAACAGTCAATGGAACGTACCAAAACAGGAACATGAAGTTATAAATAAAATAGTATGAAAAACTTCGATATACAGTTATTATTGCTAGCAGTAGATTAATAACAATATTAGTACAGAGATAACGTCACAGAAAATACAGGGACATCATGTTATTTTTACTTGCATTTTTATTGTACCTCCATTTCTGAATGTACTTCACTCTCACCCCTTCACTAATGTCCTTGCTCCCGTCAGACACACAAACTTACGGCCGCTGTTGCATTCGAAGTCTTCAAGCAGTGAAGTAAACATTGCAGTGTATAGTGTGTTTCATAAATATGATTGCGTTTTCTATAGAAGAAAGAACCTATATTAATAATATCGTACTAAAAAATTATATTCAAGAAACGATAAATTCAATTTCAGAGAATATGCTTCAAAATGTTTTTAATAATATGCGTACTGAATTGAAGCCTGAATTGTAATGAACGGCAACCATTTTCAGCAATTTGTTTAAAAATTCAGATTAGCTTTTTTTTTTTAATTGAGGTGGCTAGAAGCAAAGGAATGCTAGTGACATTTGTAATAACATGAGTTAAGTGCATCCAGTGTAAGCAAAAGTATCTAAAATTTTAGTGGCAAAGGGATATTTTAATCGCATCACACATTAAAATTTAAATAAAAAATTTCACCGATTTTACGAAAGCTTAAATATTTAAACCCCATTTTCTCAAAAGTAACTTAAGTGCACTTACAGCCCTTTACTTATGACCCCCTCAATTTAAATGCACTCTCTATATTGTATGATAACATCAATAATTAATATGCTAAATAAAGTAGACATTACATAACGAACATAGCCGCCTGAAAAGTTGAGTTTTTGAAAAAAAAAAATGTTACTACTCTACTGTATTTTTGATAAATTCCGTAAGAGTGATGATGAAACTGAAAATCGTAATATCGTATTTCCCTAAAACATAAATGGATACACTACTTTTCTCTCCTCCTATACCTAGTAAAATGATTTGTTTAGATATTGCACTAGTAACATCAAACTCCTGTAATGGAAGGGGGCAACAGTGTTTCCGAGTATAGCCAGGTTAATGTTAAAAATGTTGGTAAAAATAAAGTGATGTCCCTGTATAATAAAACGAATAATCATGCTGCACAACTGTTACAGACGCAAAGATTGATACACTAATTATTAGAGATTATTATTATCATTATTATATTATTATTATCATTATTATATTATTATTATTATTATTATTATTATTACTAGAAAACTTGATACAGTTCTTGCATTATCGTGATTGTGTTCTCAGTTTATAATAATTACATTTACATCCAATAACATCTATCAGATGTGACAAAAACAAAATCACTCCTGTGTGGGAAGAAAAAAAAAAAAAAAAAAAAAAAACATTTACCTACAACATTTATATTACATTTTAAAGCAAGTTTTGTAGTTGTACTATGGAGAGGTTAGTTAAACACTGCAAAGTTTTGAAATGATAAACATCTATGATGTTACTACACAATTCATCACTGTAACAGGAACGAATGTCTAACGCTCGGCTTATACCGTTCGAGGATTTATCGCTCGTGACAATTTTACCCATCATACATGTGCGCTACCTATCGGATTATGCTATGAACTACTTGGCGCTCGAGCGAAAACGTCCGATGCAGACCTTTGCACGCCGCACTGTGGACTTAACCCGGGCTATTATATGGATGATGATATGTGAATTAATGATGGCGAAATAAGTCCGAGGTCCAACGCCGGTTGCTAAAAGTTAATCTTTGAGAAGCTGTTGTGAGTTATATTTCTTTTTTCTCCAATGACAGGATTTTGGCATAGTCGCCATTACTCCATACGACTTCTTGCTTCCCAGTATCGGTCGCATTCACTGGATGATCTTATACAGGGACATCATTTTATTTTTACTAACATTTTTAATATTAACCTGGCTATACCTTTCTATTAACGATTGAAACAGGAAACACCGTTTGCTAGCCCTTTCCACGACGGAGTTCGATGATACTGGCGTAAAATACAAATCACTTTACTAGGTATAGGAGGGAAGAAAAGTGGTTCATCCATTTATGTAAACTAGGAAATATCGCAATTTTGAGTTTGATAATTTTCATTAGGTTTTTGTTTAATCAAAATACAGTACTGTATTAACACTTAGTGTTTTACACACGAATTGAGCTATCCATTCGGAAGTATTAATTATGCAGTGTATATTGTACTGTTACAGCACATTAGCGTACTATATAGAGAATGAAGTTAAATTGAAAAATAATTATAATATGGATATTTAAACACTTTTTAGAAAATGGTGGCCGTTCATTTCGATACAGGCTTCAGTTCTTTTGTGCATATTATCGCACTATAGACTATTGTACCTAAATCCAATTACCAGTTTCGTCCTTCGTACGAGTAACTCATGTTGAAATAATTCTGTACCTACTCTATAAAATAGTACCTTACGTACTGTAAATTCAGTCTTCACTTCTGCCCGATCCGAAAAGATAAAATCACTCAGAAATGCTATCTACTGTCCGTCCAAGTGGTTTTGTCGCAGGGTTGTAGAAAGGGGGGGGGAATCACGTGACAGTTAATTACTTAAGGAGACCCTTTTATTTAAGTTATTTTAAACACTTGAATAATATTACGTAGACGTCAAATTCCTAACATAAATTAATGTTTTCAGAAAAGAGCTAAGATAGCCCAGCTACTAGACTTTACAGAGGGGCGAACAGAAGCAGGTGGGGGGAAACCGGGATGCGACATAGGGAAACGGACGACAGTACGCGTACGAAAATATGATTCAATATTGAAAGCTCTTTCGTCACTGGAAAACGCGAACATATTTCTTAACGTACTATACTCACTAACTCAGTACTGCTTACGCGCCCTCGGCTCTTGTGTCGTGAACGGTTGGAAGTTTACTAGTAGAAGGGGTGGGAGTGAAGTACATTCCAAAACTCAGGTACAATAAAAATTGAAGTAAAAATAAAATGATGTCCCTGTAGCTATGCAGCGTGCAATATGTTTCCTGTCCATCTCCTCTTGTGAATCTCAGGGCATACAGACTGGATTAGTCTGGATTTGTACCCGGTGCAGATGTTTTGCTAGATAATCGTGGCCTGTTGTAAGACGGAAAGACGCAACTGTCGCTCTTCTTGGTCAATTTGGGATTTCCATATCATCATCCTCATAAAAAATACTGAAATTTTATAACAGCGAAGCATTCGTGGTGAGAACATGAGCCTACCTCAATTATTTTAATAGAAACAAGCAAGAGAAAATAAAATAAATATTTTATTATGAAGGACCTTCCAATAGTCATACTTTTGAAACGAAACAAATTATATAAACGAAAGAGGATTATTTATTTAATTATTTTTATTTTGAAGCACACTTCATGTCATTACCAAAGCTCGGAACTTGGGGACTTGTGTGTCGTGTGCATGAGTAAGGTTACAGGTACAGCGTACACAAAGCTCACCCTGCAAATGCTCAGGGACAGTCGTGTGTACTAAGAAAGTGGTCACATCGAATGACAGGAAGACGGACGAGGAAACTGTATCGTGTCGAAGCCAATGACATTCAGATAATTAATTAGAGGTAAACGGTCTGTTTGAAAATAAGAAAATACGTATTATTCGAGTGGGTATTGTATACTTTTGAAAATATATTTCTTAAAATTTAGGTACAGAATTTCGTGGAGGAATTCTGAGGAGATACATTATTTTCTTCGAATGGAGAGTTTATATTTTGTAACTTCACAAACTAGAGATTGGAAACGGGCATTCATTGAAATACATTGCAGTCCCTTAAATCGGTGGAAAATTTGTCTATAGCCATGGATCAAGTCGTAGTGGAACCTTCCCTAGTAGTGATATAGAAATTGAAAACTATTTTCGAGACAAATTTAGGATACTTATCTTTCTCAGATACGAGATCAGCTAGTAACTACTGAAAATCGAACAGGAAACAGTGACAGTGAAAACATTTAATACTTTATTTCGGCCTAAGACTTTATAATACAATTACATACCATTTTCCAAATTTGAAATTTTTTAAAATTGAAGCTTTTAAAAAATAAATTTGTAAAATTATCCACGATATAATATAATATTAACAAATGTATTTTTTTACCTTTTATTTCTGTCTACTATATTCTTGTTTTTATTGAATATCACTGGCTTCTGTCGAATTGTCAATTTATATTAAATGTGTATTTTTTTCTCTTTTTCTCTTTCTTCTTTATTCTTGCTCTTGTGTTGTATTTATTGGTTTGAATTAAGTTACTTACTGTATTTAGTAAAGTGTCCTTGTAAATTTTATGTTATATTATTGACTAAGACCACACCGTACACGAGCCTGGCTCTTACGGTAGTGGCTAGAAACATTTTTGTTTTATAAATGTAATTTGTATTCAGTAGGTAGCTAGTTAAAATAAATAAAATAAAAAAATTAATTTTGCTCCCTTCACTTCATGTGACGTGGAAATAAGTTTCTTTCGTTTTAAATCATGTTTAACTAACAGACGAAGAAGTTATGGGTTCGAAAATCTACTAATGCATGTAGTCATACACTGTAATAAAATGTACAGAGCAGAACTGTAAATTTGATGTATTTTGCATGTTTATATATATATATATATATATATATATATATATATGCTATAAAATTACTTGTATCAACCTACCATAATATTATCATTATGTTGTTCCAGCCAGGAACCACTTTTATAGCAGACCTTACAGTACCTCTGTGCTGGAAGCGGGAGTTTGTTGACATTGAAGTCCGATCGCTTAGCCACGTTCAAAGACACAAGTCCCCAAGTTCCGAGCTTTGGTTATTACGTATGGAAAAGAATGCCAGTTTCTAAATGGCAGCCACGGCTTCGATGGGTTGCGCGTATACAAGTCTTCGAATTTTCAGTGAAAAACCATTTACAATTCATGTTTTTATTTTCAGATAAGTCAGCTATTGAATATAATAAATAATGTTAAAATGTTCAATCTTATAACTTATCAATTTCATATTAACATTTGTTAATACATGTTAAATATATTTATTTATTTTTATTTATTTACTAGAGCTTCCTCAAATTAGAGGCTGCCATTAGACGAAGCATACAAAACAATACAAGAACAAATAGATGATGTAAGATAACAGAGTAAGAAAAAAAGTGAACAAGTACACAAACAAACAAACAATGGCAGTATACAGAATAAAAAAAAGCTGCAAGTAAAGAAGCGATGAAAGCTAATAAGAGAAAGAAAAGTGATAATGGTGCGTCAGTAGACTTATTTGTAATCTAAAAAAAATTTCCAACAAGTAAAATAGATAAACCAACGAGTCATTATTACAGTAGGCTAAATATTATTACTTATTATTATAACACCAATTTGATGGTTTACTATAGGAGAAAACAAAAATTCCACTATGTAATTTATATATCGTAGAAGCAAGTCGTATCTGACGGTGCCGTAAAAGGCGAAAACGTTTATACATTATTTATATTTAACATATATTAAATTAATAAGTCATAAGATTGAACATTTTAACATTATTTATTGTATTTAAACATAAACCAGGCTAAAGTTCACGAATAAAGGCATGTAATATTGTTCCTTAGGTCGTTAATTGTTTTTAGCTTGTCGGTATAAACCCGTGACTTAACATAACCCCATAAGAAGTAATCCAGCAGCGTAAATCACATGATCTAATTTGCCAGTTAACATCACCACCACGCGAAATGATGAAGCCTCTGAATTTTTCCCTCAAAATATCCGCTATTTCGTGAGCAGTATGACATGTGGCGCCATCCTGCTGAAACGAGATATTTTTGAGATCCATACTTTCCAATTGAGGCTGAAAATAATCCTTTATCACAGCCTGGTATCTTTCTCCATCGACGGTCAAAGTCTCTTCTCGTTCATCTTGAAAAAATATGGACCAATGATTCTGATTCCGTCGTATCAAAATCCATATCAGACGGTAAACTTTTGGGGTTGAAGTGATCCGCCAAGTTGTGGTCGATGAAAGACTCAATTTTTGTGCTCACCGAAAAGTTTATTTCCGTGAATTCTCGCGAACGGCGACTATGTTTTCATTGAAGCGTTTGCGTCGTTCACGGACAGGCATTGTTTGATTTTCGACAGAACCAGATGCCTCAAATTTTTCGATCAAACGTCGAATTGTCCTCTCGCAGGGACGATCACGCAAACCGTACCCTTCACGTAATGCACGGAATGCTTGGCGAACGGATGACCCATTTCGATAATAAATTTTAACGATTTCTACGCGTTGTGGAATGATGTAACGTTCCATGATTATTTGTCAACAACAACTGTAACCATGGGAAAAAATATAACTGCTATAGATTCATAAACACGGCAGCTGTTAAATGTTAAAAGTAGGACACTCTTGTTTGGAGGACTCTTTATTATGTATTTTGTATTATTTCCATAGGGAGAACAGCAAGCACCACTGCACGACATGACAAGGTCATCACACAATAATATTTAGTTTTCCACCAAATTAATTACTCTCAAAGCTACATGCATTACATGAAAGTATATACACATGCAATACATACGTAACATTAAAAATGGAAAGTAACTGAACAGTTGAGGAGCTCGGAATCAAAACGCGTTATGTCCACAAATCAAAACTTTTCAGGAGAGTCGAAAAACTAAAAGCTCCTAAACTTCTGAAAAATTTAAAGTTTTGAAAACAATTATCTATATATATAATTTGAACTGGTAATGGAAATTACGGGAAAACGGCTGAACGGATTTTAATAAATGGCCCCTCATTTTGAAGCTTGGAACCTAAAGTTTTTCGGAAAAGTAGTAGTTTTCAGTGAAATGTCAATTTTCCTACATAATTTTCCTATTTTCCAAAATCCATCTGTTGTCAGTTTTGAGAACTAATTTTATTCAATCACGGCCGACTTGATTGAATTTCAGAACAAAACACACACTACAATAAACAATAGGCTATTACACGAAGGCCATGACCTGCAGATTGCCGACATATTTAGAGCTCAATTCAATTTGTTATTAAAAACTGATTCTGCAGTGTATAATTTTCTGAGTGCAGCTGTGTATTGGATATTCAAATCTACGAAACTTGAGGAGGTTTGATGACATTATTAGCATTAGAAATTAAATATTATTATAGTTAATATCATGACGCATCTATTTTTCATTAATTGTACATAATATTGATGCTATATTGATGACATGAAAGTGAAACGTTTTGTGGTTATGTAAGTAAATGTAGAGAATATCTTAATTTAGATCTTCATTTCTATAATATACTGAGTGGCTGCTATATATAACTACAAAACTTAAGATAATAATATTGTTATTAAAACTCAAATATTTTTATACTTATTAACCCAGTGGGGTTAGGTCTTTTTCATATACTTAATGGCGGTGTAGTGTAGATATTGATATGTGTCATTGTCTTCAGTACTGGCTCGAGAGAGCGCAAAAATTACAGTTCCTAAGGAAAGATCAAAAGGTATTACTTACTGATAAAATAAGAGGCCTAGAAAATTTTGTAGTCTCCAGATCATTTCAGCAACATCTCTTAGTAGGATAAAATGATTTTACGCTCTACATTTCAAGTTCTACATGCAGCAGCTATATGAAAATGCTATTGTTCGAAAGCTTAGCAAACCTGACATTTTGTTAACTTTTGCCTACAATCCACAATGACCTGAAATAGCTACTGCTATCGTCCTGACATTGATACTTGCGTTTTCGCGTTGAAACTCAAAAACTGAAGTTGGATAGGTTCAAGGAAAAGTATTTGACCTAAAAAAATCCATTCAGAGGGAGTATGTTTCATTATTATGGAAGAAAATAACTATCAAAAAGACAAGTATTCTTCATTGAAAATAAATCTGAAAAATTTTTATTTGAACGTCTAACGAACTTAGTTTGCAGCAGTATTTGCTGCACAAGCCACTAGTATAATTAGAATTGTACGCAAAATTAGGTGGCACTATTGCGCAAAATCAAACAAAATTATCCAAGCGTAATATTTATATACGAAGTTTTGAAAATCATGGACTTAATGCGTTTTGTTCCGAAATTACGGACTGAAATGGTTTTGTTACAAACATATATTCAAAACACTCATTTAAGTGGATTTTTTTAAATTGTGACCACATTCCTTTCCAAAGACTCTTATAGAAATACAAAGTTAACTTTGAAGACAATTGTTTTGTTAAATTATTAAATTATGTTTACCTGTTTTAGAAAGCAACATAGAATGAAAATTTAATTTATTAAATTTAACTGTCATTGTTCAATTCAGTTCAGTCTCAGATCATTGATAAGCGAGGTTCTTCTTCCATACACTCACACTCCACTATTTCATCCTCCTCATACTGATCAGAAGGTCCTTCTTCATGGTCAATAACATTGACATACAACTGCAGCTGATCGTTGTTTTTCCAATTTTCACCAAATCTTTATTGCAACAACTTTTTTACAGCCAACAACTTTTCTGCTTTTATTTTATTCCTTAATGGTACTAAGGGTGGGTCAAACCTCTCAATATTTTCAATGGCATGACCTCTCTTAAGTAGTGACACTGGGCATTTACTTAGGTCATCCATTGTGTAAGTATACTCCAATTTCACATTGATGTAATGTTTGCTTGCTTTCATTATTTTCCTGAGCCTAACTCTCTTCATATCACTTATGCCAACTGGCTTTTTTTTAAGTAATCGCACAGATCTCTGAAATTGTGTATATGCCAGTCCTCACCCAACACGTGAACGACACCGACTGTACCGTAAATATCGTAACATTACAGCAAATGAAGCAGTTTCGGGGAAGAACAAATTGTTGGAAAACACTGTTCCGAAGCAGAAGTTGTTCTAAAAAACAGAGAGGAAAAGGGATTTACGAAGCCAGATTCCGTTACCAAGGTGATCCTGGAGGCACGCAGTGAAATAGTGTTTAAGGTTGTACACTACAAAGCTGAAGATCGTGGGTTCGATTCCTAATGGGATCCTGGGTTTTTGCATCTGAACTAATTCTTCAGGCTACACGACCGAGCTCTGGAATTTATCAGCCTCTAATGGGAATGAATACTAGATACTTTTCTGAGGGGGGGGGGTGGAAAGCACTTCGGCTGAATCCCTACTTCTACTAATTTCGATTGTATGCAAAGGTGGACGATTTAACCTCCCACTGCCTTGCGGCCTTCATGGTTTGCCATAGCGATGACTTCATTGCATTGTTCTGACCTAAGTTGTCACTAGGAGGAAAGGGAAGCTGTATAAATTCGTTACCAAGAGCTATGCACCAGATCTGAAATCCCCTTTCCGCACTGAAGATCGAGCCAATATTTATTTTTTTTTCGTTGTTGGTAACTCTGCAGCATCTATTAGATGCTTTATGGTTGTGGTAACAGATGGAGTTACTTGTCAACAATGTGACGCTGATTCCCCTCAAAACCAAACTATTGCCGTACACATCACTTATACGATCATACATGTCCTACGCGTCAGAAATTTGGGCTCACACCCATCCCCGCCACATCAAGAAACTCGATGCCATCCAAAGAGCTGTGTAGAACCATCACAGGTGCTGATTTTTACATTACTAACGCACAACTGTACAGTGACCTGGAAATCATTTTATTCTGTGACTACGTGCAGCACTTACGTAAAAATTATCTTCAGAAACTACAAATACATCCTAACCCACTTATTACAACATAATTATACATAGCATTCAGTGAACAATCAAGTAGTGTTAACTTTTCTGCAAAAATCATTGACTCTGAAAGTTTACCTACATATCCACCTTACCAGTCTTCGTTTCTGATGGAGAAGATGGTCACACTTCATTTACGTACTCATGTTATACTAAGCAATATTCTTGTTAAGGCAAGGGTCCACGTGACCTGGAACTTGTGATGGCATGTGTCTTTATTGACACCACCAAATGAATGTATGAATGAATGAATCAATCAATCAATGAATCAATCAATGAATGAATCAATGAATGATTGAATGAATGAATCAATGAATGATTGAATGAATCAATGAATGATTGAATGAATCAATCAATGAATGAATCAATCAATCAATCAATGAATCAATGAATGAATCAATGAATGAATGAATCAATGAATGAATGAATGAATCAATGAATGAATGAATGAATCAATCAATCAATGATTGAATGAATGAATGAATGAATCAATCAATGATTGAATGAATGAATGAATGAATGATTGAATGAATGAATGATTGAATGAATGATTGAATGAATGAATGAATGAATGAATCAATCAATCAATCAATCAATCAATGAATGAATGAATCAATGAATGAATGAATCAATGACTGAATGAATCAATGAATGAATGAATCAATGAATCAATCAATGAATGAATGAATCAATGAATGAATGAATCAATCAATCAATGAATCAATCAATCAATCAATGAATAAATGAATAAATAAATAAAATAACGTGTGTTCAGGTTACTGCCCAGCGACAGTCCTGATGTATTTTATATATTTGATGATTGGTTAATTAATATTAACTCGGCACACTCACAATCACATTCATACAAATTTCCAGACTCTAGACACCAGGGAATTCTTCTTCTTCAAGAAAAATACACCGAGAGCCGAGCCCGGCAATCGAACACGGGACCTCTTGATCTGAAAGCCAGCATGCTGACCAACAGACCACGGAGGCAGTCGAGCCAATATTTAGCTCCGAAACTTTGGATGTCTCTATATCTTCAACACAGTGCAAACACCCAAAAATCGCACCTAGATACTATTTCAATATTATCCGATTATCGAAAAAAAAAAATCAAATTTTCACTATACATAAATTAAGGAACTTAATACAGAATGGATGTTAGGAATTTATAAGCGCCTCTCCAAGTTTCGTGGTGCCTGTAAGTGCCTATTTTAGAGATAAGAGCCTATTTTAGGAGTGGGAGCATATTAGCACCCATTTAAAAAAATGTATGTTACGTATATCGCCCATTAGAATTTTTCCTTCATTAGTGTTCAAAGTTATAATAATGTTATACTTGCTACCTCTATCCTTCCATTAAGCATAGGCTACTGACGCAGACGAGCGCGCTCCTAAAATGAAGATGATGATGATACACCCATTTTCAGTTTTATGACGACGCCAAATCAAATAGGGGGAGTTGTTGAACAACACAGTTACTCTGGATATATAACAAAACTATGATTGTTGATTGGTTGAAGGTCCCAATGTCACATTTCTTCCCTCCTTAAGGTAGAAACGTGACCTTGAATGTGTACAGATTAGTGAAGGTGGTGGTGGTGGTAGCGGTGCGTTCGAGTTGAGTCCAGTGTTGCCATACCTACTGATTTAGCAGGAGATTTCCTGTTTTTCCATTGACTCTACTGCTCTACTGATTTTTTTGTCAAAAGTCTGAATATCTCCTGCCTTTTTGGCATGCAGCTGTCACCTAGTTTTATGCCCGGATTTTCAACTCATTACTTTAGTACACATATATTATGTCACCATGTCTTCTTTTTGCATCTTATACACACGTCAAACAATGTTTTCATTTGTCTCCCTGCTCATAATGCGTCACCAAAATGATGCTTACAAGAAGCAAAGCGTCGCCTCTCGCCTGGGGTCCAGCGGCGGATTATGATATCAGCACACTGCAGATGAAGACCGTGTTTTATACACATGGCTCAGAGTTATGGGTCTATCCAATCCACTCGATAGTCTAAACATAATTACAGAATGATAGAGAACGAATGTTTGAAACCTTACCACGAAAGCGCACCCGCACGCACACTAAGTATATAATCTTCATGCAACGTAAGCATGTGATAACAGTCGTCAATTTGCAAAAGGGAACAAGTCGAAAATGAAGTGTTGGAAAATCGCAAAAACTGTAAGTTAAATTAAAATGTTCGTATATATTTTTTCTAATTAGATCACTATGGATACATACAAACATTCAGAATCCATGAACATTTTAATATTTTAAGTCTGTTATGATTTTTTTTTTGCGATTTTCCAACACTTTGTTATTTTGGACATGTCACCTTTTGCAAATCGACGACAGAATGAAGTTATTTCATTATTTTTTTGGGGACCCGGGGAACAGAGGAAGAACGAAACTTATTCATAGTGAAGTTTGTTTCTGATTGTGTGCACGTGAAACAGTGATAGAGTGAAGTGTAGGTAACGGTATTTTTGTGTTCCATATCTTGCACAGCGATCTTTTAAAATGAGTGAAAGTGTCCCAGCAAGAAAGAAAAGTAAATACTCCTAGAATTTCATAAATCAGAGTGGGAAAATGATGAACAGTTTGAAGGATAATTATGTAAAAGCAAGAAAGAGGATAATGTTTCGTCTGTTATAGTCGCAGCTAGTGCAACACTGTATTCAAATACCTTTAAAATAAATCTTGTTGTATCGAAAACATTTTGTGAATACACGAAAAATTCCCGTTTAATAAATTAATGAGAAACATTGTCCATGAGACATTACTGTGTAAAAACAAAATTGCATGACTTAGTTACATATGCTGAGTAGAGATGACAGTAATTATATTTAGCAAAATTGTTCAATTTCATTGGTTAGGGATATGCTATATTGTAATACAACAGTATCATCTTTCTTACAGTACACTGTTTTGTAATTAATATTATAATACAAAGAGAAAATTCATGTTTAATTAATCTACTGTAATCTGTTTTTTTTTTTCGATGATTTTCTTCTGATTTTCGTGTGCAGGTCGTGGTAACACTGGTTGAGTCTCTTGCAGATTAAATAGTATCCGAATTGATTCCCGCGTTGTCTTCGAACGGTTAAACCGAATTGATTACTGCTCTCTATGTACACTGGATTCCAAAAGAATCCGCATAAAGCTATATGTATTCTTAGCCTATCTTCTTCACGAATTTTAAACTTTTAATGCCGATAGTTATTGATGAAAAAGTAACTAAGGTTGATTTGGATGTATTTAATGAAAGGAAGTTGGAATCAAGTCATTTTTAAACAACATTAATACATATATCAGCATTTCTATATCCTTCTTGCCAAGACAAACCACTGAAAATAACTACCTCATCATCTGCATATGAATAGGCCTATACAGATCCACTCACTTCTTCTAAACTTATATTTAACAAATCATTTTAACATATAATAAAAACAAAATAGGTCCCAAAATTGTTCCTTGCGGTACACCTATATCAATATTTTTATATTCACTGATTTGATCTTCAATTTTAGTCATTTGTCTTCTATTACTAAAATATGATTGGAATAATTTTAAAACTATATCAACGCGAAGTAGGGCAGACTTGGCTAATTTCGTGGTACTAAAGTTTTGGTGCAGAAATAAGGTTCAAATTAAAAAAAATAGTATTTTTTAATGTACGTACATTTTTAGATTTCAGGAAGTTACATGTCAGCATTTTTACCTCAAATTTATACAATACAGTATTTACAAACAAGCAATACATAAAAACAACAAATTTAGTACTCCAGAAGAATCGGTATAATTTCGTGATAGTGCAAGGGTATTTTCGTGATAGTCCTTAAATTCAAAATATTTAGGCATATACTTACTTACTGGCTTTTAAGGAACTCGGAGGTTCATTGCCGCCCTCACATAAGCCCGCCAAAGGTCCCTATCCTGAGCAAGATCAATCCAGTCTCTATCACCGTAGACCACCTCCTTCAAATCCATTTTAATATTATCTTCCCATCTACGTCTCGGCCTCCCCAAAGGTCTTTTTCCCTCCGGCCTCCAAACTAACTTTTGTGTGGTCGTGCCAGAGAATCAGTCCTATTCCGAGGCTTATTTGAAGGTTTCGTAACAAGCTGTTTTTTACAGGTTATGGGTTGTTAGCCCTTCGCCCAACCCCCCAAGCTGGAGGCCTACCCCTCATCGGCTGTCCGCGACTGCTTATTCAATATATTCACAGCTACCCCAGCGAATAGGGATTATAAAGAATGGACACTGAGCGAATTTTCCTGTGTTTTGTTTCTCTGTGCGCCAGCGGCTAGTTCCACTTTCAAGCGCTAGAGGTAGTATAATCGAGTATACGCTAAGATAATAATTGAGAATAGAATTAAGGCACAGGATCTAAACATCGCCCACCTTATTGCATAATCCAGTAACGCTTTGCTTCAAATAAATTCAAGTTAACAGCTTTTCCTTATTTCTCAGTAACAAACTAGTCGTAATAATAATATTTTATATTTCAGATATCATAAATTATATTATAAAATAATACAATATATTATAAAATTAAGTATCGAATTCGTTTAATATTTGTATATAATATAATATAGGTATATGGTTTTACTTCTCGTAAGAGTTTTGTTTTTTTCATTTTCAGCGCTATCAAATCATTACATATTTTAATTGTTGTAGGGGTCAACGTCTGAACTCTCATTATAAAGGAACTCTAAGAGTCTAGACATTACAGTTAATGAAGGATTTATTATTTTATGGATCCAATTTATTTTGAGTACATAATGTACCTAGATGTATTAATTATATGTATTATATTTCCGCTGTGTCGACTGCTAGCTGGTGTGATGTCAGCGCCAACTCTAGGGAGAAAGCAGAATCTGACGCTCTAGCTGGCTTGAAGGTCATTGAAATCGGTCCGGCTACATCAAAGGTACCGACACGAAGTGTCCATTCTTTATAATCCCTATTCGCTGACTACCCTCCATATCTGGAGGCCGTCTCCTCGATCCGCAACCTGAGGACGCGCCATGCCCTGGTGATAGGGACCCCACAATACATTGTATTTAGGCATATTTAGTCTAATTTTAAATTCCTCAGTCAGATTCATATCCACAACCCAAACAAAATTCTTTTGGTATTCTGAAAGATCTTGGTATGTTTAATGAAACTATTGATCATAATTATCAAAGTTTGCCCTATTTGAAAACTACACACAACATGCATACGTATAGACGAAAAGCATGATATTACTGCTTGTTATGAAAGATAATTAGCGAGCGAAGAATTTACGTTTCATTATTTAGCGACTGTAAGAAGACGGCAATTATACGCCGGGAGTGTAAACAGATCCGGAATGCATGCCGCCACTGACGTTCGTATTTGTTATGCACAAGCCGTTGCCATTAGCTAGATTCAGCGCAAGAAATCGGATGGAAGAGACAGATTTGAGGTTTCATCTCGCAGGTTCACGTTTCACGCGGTGTGCCTTCGTGACCAGCCTGAATCATCAGCCTGGGAGGTGACGTGTCTGCCCGCCATTCACGAGGCGCGACACCACGCTGATATTGTATGCCAGGCAATTTACCTGATGTAACGAGGGTGCAAAGAATCACGCACTCTGTGTACTTAAATACGTGGAAGCCATACAAGAATGTGAAAAGCGATTCCCAACTGTTACATAGGATCAAAGGATTTTCATAACTCGATTATAAGGTGGTAAAAAGGAAAGTGATGTATGAGGAAATAGGCCTTCCTTGTTCTGAGACATAACCAACAGTTTTCCAGGATATAGTGAGGAAAGACACAGCAAAAGCATTTTAACTTCCGAACGGAATTTGATAGATTAGCCAACAAACAAATATGTTTCCCTTCACAGAACAACAAAGTTTCCGTTTCGACTAACACGCTTGCCATGAAAGCGCACTGCAAATTGTTTGTTAATAACAACTCGCACAGCAAATTTGGATTACGGTCAAGTTTACACCACAGAATTTCGGCTATGGTCGCAAAAATTTCGGTTGCGATCAACTTGCCTTAAGCTGTGTAGGTTAATGGCAACGACTATTGCCAACTATTGGCTGCGGTCAAATTGTACTGCAAAGCTTTCGTGACGATCGTTTCTTGACCGCATCGTCTTCATGGCGATCGTCTCTAGATCACAGAGCCTTCTTAACGATCGACTCTTTACTGCAAAGCATTCGTGGCGAACGACTCTTGACCGTAGAGTCTTCGTGGCGATCAAATCTTAACCGCAGAGCCTTTGTGACGATCGACTCTTGGCCGCAGAGCCTTCGTGGCGATCGACTCTTGGCCGCAGAGCCTTCGTCGCGATCGATTCTTGACCGCAGAGCCTTTGTGGCGATAGACTCTAGACAGCAGAGCCTTTGTGACAATCAACTCTTGACCGCAAGCCTTCGTGACGATCGGCTCTGTTTGCAGAGCCTTTGTGACTATCGACTCTTGACCGCAGAGCCTTTGTGACGATCGACTCTTGATCGCAGAGCCTTCGTGGCGATCGACTCTTTACCGCAGAGCCTTTGTGACGATCGACTCTTGACCGCGGAGCCTTCGTGGCGATCGACTCTTAACCGCAGAGCTTTTGTGACGATCGACTCTTGATCGCAGAACCTTTGTGACGATCGACTCTTGACCGCAGAGCCTTCGTGGCGATCGACTCTTGACCGCAGAGCCTTCGTGACAATCGACTCTTGACCGCAGAGCCTTTGTGACGATCGACTCTTGACCGCAGAGCCTTCGTGGCGATCGATTCTTAACCGCAGAGCCTTTGTGACGATCGACTCTTGATCGCAGAGCCTTTGTGACGATCGACTCTTAATCGCAGAGCCTTCGTGACGATCGACTCTTGACCGCAGAGCGTTTGTGACGATCGACTCTTGACCGCAGAGCCTTTGTGACGATCGACTTGGCCGCGGAGCCTTCGTGGCGATCGACTCTTAACCGCAGAGCTTTTGTGACGATCGACTCTTGATCGCAGAGCCTTTGTGACGATCGACTCTTGATCGCAGAGCCTTTGTGACGATCGACTCTTGATCGCAGAGCCTTTGTGACGATCGACTCTTGACCGCAGAGCCTTTGTGACGATCGACTTGGCCGCGGAGCCTTCGTGGCGATCGACTCTTAACCGCAGAGCTTTTGTGACGATCGACTCTTGATCGCAGAGCCTTTGTGACGATCGACTCTTGATCGCAGAGCCTTTGTGACGATAGACTCTTGACCGCAGAGCCTTTGTGCCGATCGACTCTTGATCGCAGAGCCTTTGTGACGATCGACTCTTGATCGCAGAGCCTTTGTGACGATCGACTCTTGATCGCAGAGCCTTTGTGACGATCGACTCTTGATCGCAGAGCCTTTGTGACGATCGACTCTTAACCGCAGAGCCTTTGTGACGATCGACTCTTGATCGCAGAGCCTTTGTGACGATCGACTCTTGATCGCAGAGCCTTCGTGGCGATCGACTCTTGACCGCAGAGCCTTTGTGACGATCGACTCTTGATCGCAGAGCCTTTGTGACGATCGACTCTTGATCGCAGAGCCTTCGTGGTGATCGACTCTTGACCGCAGAGCCTTTGTGACGATCGACTTGGCCGCGGAGCCTTCGTGGCGATCGACTCTTAACCGCAGAGCCTTTGTGACGATCGACTCTTGACCGCAGAGCCTTTGTGACGATCGACTCTTGACCGCAGAGCCTTTGTGACGATCGACTCTTGATCGCAGAGCCTTTGTGACGATCGACTCTTGATCGCAGAGCCTTCGTGGCGATCGACTCTTGACCGCAGAGCCTTTGTGACGATCGACTCTTGACCGCAGAGCCTTTGTGACGATCGACTCTTGACCGCAGAGCCTTTGTGACGATCGACTCTTGATCGCAGAGCCTTTGTGACGATCGACTCGACCGCAGAGCCTTTGTGACGATCGACTCTTGACCGCAGAGCCTTTGTGACGATCGACTTGGCCGCGGAGCCTTCGTGGCGATCGACTCTTAACCGCAGAGCTTTTGTGACGATCGACTCTTGATCGCAGAGCCTTTGTGACGATCGACTCTTGGCCGCGGAGCCTTCGTGGCGATCGACTCTTGACCGCAGAACTTTTGTGGCGATAGACTCTTGACAGCAGAGCCTTTGTGACAATCAACTCTTGACCGCAGAGTCTTCGTGGCGATCGACTCTTGACCGCAGAGCCTTCGTGACAATCGACTCTTGACCGCAGAGCCTTTGTGACGATCGACTCTTGACCGCAGAGCCTTCGTGGCGATCGATTCTTAACCGCAGAGCCTTTGTGACGATCGACTCTTGATCGCAGAGCCTTTGTGACGATCGACTCTTGATCGCAGAGCCTTCGTGGCGATCGACTCTTGACCGCAGAGCGTTTGTGACGATCGACTCTTGACCGCAGAGCCTTTGTGACGATCGACTTGGCCGCGGAGCCTTCGTGGCGATCGACTCTTAACCGCAGAGCTTTTGTGACGATCGACTATTGATCGCAGAGCCTTTGTGACGATCGACTCTTGATCGCAGAGCCTTTGTGACGATCGACTCTTGATCGCAGAGCCTTTGTGACGATCGACTCTTGATCGCAGAGCCTTTGTGACGATCGACTCTTGACCGCAGAGCCTTTGTGACGATCGACTTGGCCGCGGAGCCTTCGTGGCGATCGACTTGGCCGCGGAGCCTTCGTGGCGATCGACTCTTAACCGCAGAGCTTTTGTGACGATCGACTCTTGATCGCAGAGCCTTTGTGACGATCGACTCTTGATCGCAGAGCCTTTGTGACGATCGACTCTTGACCGCAGAGCCTTTGTGACGATCGACTCTTGATCGCAGAGCCTTTGTGACGATCGACTCTTGATCGCAGAGCCTTTGTGACGATCGACTCTTGATCGCAGAGCCTTTGTGACGATCGACTCTTGATCGCAGAGCCTTTGTGACGATCGACTCTTAACCGCAGAGCCTTTGTGACGATCGACTCTTGATCGCAGAGCCTTTGTGACGATCGACTCTTGATCGCAGAGCCTTCGTGGCGATCGACTCTTGACCGCAGAGCCTTTGTGACGATCGACTCTTGATCGCAGAGCCTTTGTGACGATCGACTCTTGATCGCAGAGCCTTCGTGGTGATCGACTCTTGACCGCAGAGCCTTTGTGACGATCGACTTGGCCGCGGAGCCTTCGTGGCGATCGACTCTTAACCGCAGAGCCTTTGTGACGATCGACTCTTGACCGCAGAGCCTTTGTGACGATCGACTCGTGATCGCAGAGCCTTTGTGACGATCGACTCTTGATCGCAGAGCCTTCGTGGCGATCGACTCTTGACCGCAGAGCCTTTGTGACGATCGACTCTTGACCGCAGAGCCTTTGTGACGATCGACTCTTGACCGCAGAGCCTTTGTGACGATCGACTCTTGATCGCAGAGCCTTTGTGACGATCGACTCTTGACCGCAGAGCCTTTGTGACGATCGACTCTTGACCGCAGAGCCTTTGTGACGATCGACTTGGCCGCGGAGCCTTCGTGGCGATCGACTCTTAACCGCAGAGCTTTTGTGACGATCGACTCTTGATCGCAGAGCCTTTGTGACGATCGACTCTTGGCCGCGGAGCCTTCGTGGCGATCGACTCTTGACCGCAGAACTTTTGTGGCGATAGACTCTTGACAGCAGAGCCTTTGTGACAATCAACTCTTGACCGCAGAGTCTTCGTGACGATCGGCTCTGTTTGCAGAGCCTTTGTGACGATCAACTCTTGACCGCAGAACCTTTGTGACAATCGACTCTAGACCGCAGAGTTTTCGTGGCGATCGACTCTTGGCCGCAGAGCTTTCGTGGCGTACGACTCTGACTGTTAAGGTTTTGTTGCGATCGATTCGGACTGCAAAACTTTCGCTGGTTGTAATGGACACTCATTGAAAAGCTTTCGCCGTGATCGACTCGGACTGCAAAACTTTCTTTGCGATCGACTCGCACTGCAAAGTTTACGCTGGGACTGTCTCGGACTGCAAAGCTTTCTGTGAAATGGAACTACAAAATTTTAGTTGGAATTGGCTCGATTGCAAAGCTTCCATTAAAATCGACTCGCTATAAATTTTGTTTAAGATCAACTCGAAAGCGAAGTTTTATTTTCGTCCAATAAAGATTAATAATTTGTAACTAAGCTAAATCCCAAAGAAATAAAGTATTCTTTTATAAGAATATAAAAACAATAGCAGCTATTTATGTATCAAGTACGCAAAATAAGGCTTTAGAAGACTAATTCAGTGTTTTTGGAAGAGGCGTAAGCCGAATCCAAAATACCGGATAAGTTAGCTAAAGGTTTTGCGTGCGTGGTGCATGTAATAGTTTTTAGTAAAAGCTCTCTAAATTATGTGAAATAAAATAACGTACAAGTAAATAAATATGTAAGTATAAAAGGCATAGTCAACTGTCATATTCTCACCGCCCTCCGATAAACATACTGAAGCAATGTTGGCATAATAAAATCCTGCTAAATGTTGCCATGACGACTTTAGCGGCCTAGATAGTTAAAGTTCAATTTTTCGGACTGATAACATTCCGAACTACCTCTGATTGAGGTTCTGGCTGATATGTATATCTATTATCAGGCAGTACATCTCACTTGACGATATGTGTCAGAGGAAGAACGTTTGTATGCATCTAAAGTCTGATTAGTGGAATATGTAACTAATCGGCGATGTATGCATTAGAGAGGGAAAGGAACTGGTCACCCTATCCCGTTATCTCCTGGCCTAGTTGCCTCATGAGTGATGCCTTATTGGTGTTACCTATGAGGTTCAAACCTGTCTTCTGACAGTTGACTAAACAACATCATTATTCCGAAAAGCAATTATTTTAGAGAGCATGTACAGTAGTGGCAAAAAAAAAAAAAAACCGGACCGACCCTTGTAGCTGATTTCAGAGCTTTGTTCACTCCAGAGCACGATAGACTGGTAACTAAAACTTTCGTGGTTTGAATCCTACCTGGGAAGGAAACTTTTTTTTGTTCCTTATTCAAATTTATTCCCAATACTTTTCGATTGCTGGTAAAATTCATGTTATGGTAATAATAAGTTAATTAAATAGTAAAATATCGCTGCAATCGAAAAGTATTGGGAATAAATTTGAATAAGGAACAAAAAAAAAAAAGTTTCCTTCCCAGGCAGGATTCGAACCACGAAAGTCTTAGTTACCAGTCTTTCGTGCTCTGGAGTGAACAAGGCTCTGAAATCAGCTACAAGGGTCGGTCCGGTTTTTTTTGCCACTAGTGTAGAAAAAAATAATGCATGGCCTTGCGTGTGGTCAAATTCAAGATAACAAAACATCATATAAAATCACGTTATTAAATTCCTACGTAAAAATGTTATATTCATTTAAATTTAACGTCTCTTTTTAACTTGTTAGGTTGGTGAAATGTGAACATCGACAGATAATATTCTGAAAAAAAAAAAAAAACACTTTGTTCGTGACACAGGATCCATTCAGGACTAAGCTCTCGTATGATTATAGTGAGAAATCCTTAGCAGAGATGAACTGATTCTGGACTTTTTTGTTAAAGATGAGATGAATAATATAATTTAATGTGAACAACAATTTCCGGAACGAACACCTAGCTCCCTCTTCCTAAGAACCGTCATATAACGTGTCCAATACTTTGGATGCTTTTCTCGCTTGAAGGTACCTGATGCAACCAGTTTGTCAGAAAGGAACATTGGGTCAGTTCATGGAGGTCACGTGATATTTCTTTTTATAACGCTTGGAATTTCAGCTCGACTATTCAATTCCCGGTAAGTCGATATTCCGGGCAGACATCAGGTTTCTACTGTTACATAAGGTTACTTTCTATCAGCAGAACTGAAGCATTGTAATGGTAGCGTGTTTTCAAGCCCTGCCTCCGTACAGACATGCGATCTGAGCCGTATGAAGTTCCATGATGAATTATGCAAGGCTACTGGCTGATTTAACTTCTCTGTCTGTTGCCGATATCTTAACTCCACATGTTTGTTATCTTAAATATTAAACTTGCGTAATGTATCTTGGCAAATTTAACTGAACTATCTACTTGTGCTCTTCTTAACAGAAAAATAATTGCTTGCATAATTAAAAATGATGAATACTGCGAGGACTTGCAAGAGTTGGCTATAGCTTTCATAGAACTTTGTTCTTTAAGTCTGTGAGTCAGAATGACGCCTATAATTTTCAAAGTCATTCTCCTATAAATAAATTTATTTTCTATCAAATAGGGTGGGGTTGGGGGTAATTTGGGTACAAAACAGCCTTCTCTAACAGCCTAAGAGATCCATAGTCTGTTCCCATGATAAAATTTTCCAGTCAAGTTTTTTATATAAAAGTCATACATACTTACTTACTTACTTACTGGCTTTTAAGGAACCCGGAGGTTCATTGTCGCCCTCACATGAGCCCTCCATTGGTCCCTATCCTGAGCAAGATTAATCCAGTCCCTACCATCATATCCCACCTCCCTCAAATCCATTTTAATATTATCTTCCCACCTACGTCTCGGCCTCCCCAAAGGTCTTTTTCCCTCCGGCCTCCCAACTAACTAAATTTTTTGATGTGGCAAAGTTGACTAACCTAACTCCATTGTCATTACTACTTATGTGTAGCTTCTCTTTGCCAATTGTTGGTTTAAAAATATCCTCCCGTCCTACTTTAGCGTTGAAATCCCCAATAAAACTTTCATGTGATATCTAGGTAACTGATCAAAAGTGTGTTCCAATTCCTAATAGAAGCTATCCTTTATATGGTCGTCTTTCTCTTCTGTAGGGGCGTGAGAATTTATAACTACGATATCGCACCATCTACCCTTAAGTACTAAATACGAAACCTGTCACTGATGAATTCGACCTTTTTTACTGCTGATTTTATTTTTTTATATACAAAGAATCCTGTTTCTAATTGGTGATTATCGTTTCCTTCCCCATAATACAACAAGTAATCGCCTATTTGTGATATGCCGTTCCCATCTAACCTAACCTCTTGTACTCCCACGAAGTCTATTCTATATCTAGCTAGTTCTTTTGCTAATAATGTTACCCCTGCTGTTCTATATAGACTAGTCACGTTCCATGTACCAAATCTCAAAACCTTTTTAGAGAATCAGTCCTATTCCGAGACTTATTTGAAGGATTTCGTAACAAGCTGTTTTTTACGGTGATGGGTTGTTAGCCCTTCGCCCAACCCCCAAGCTGGAGGACCACCCCTCATCGGCTGTCCGCGACTGCTTATTCAATACATTCGCAGCTACCCTCCATATCAGGAGGCCGTCTCCTCTATCCGCAACCTGAGGACGCGCCATGCCGTGGTGATAGGGACCCACAATACATGGAGTCATACATAAAAATCGAAATAATTTTGAATTGTATTCTCATAGTTATGAAACAAAGGGTATGAATTCTTTAAGATTGTTTGAACCAAAATGCAACACTGCTACAGTATTTAGTCATAGTAGTAATTTAGGCCCAAAAATATATAACAAATTTATATTTAAATATTCTAATCTTGTCAATTCTAATAGTTCTAGTATCAAATTTAAGAAGCTATGTATGGATTTTATAAATAATGAGAAATTGTAAATTTGGATTTATATATTCTTTTTATGTAGTAGACATAGGACAAATTTAAATTCAGAAATTCGCCCCTGAGCATGAGTTCGACTCTTTCAAGGGTGAGCTAAAGTTTTATCACTTTATATTATATTTTATGTTACAATTATTAGCAAAATAAATACAAATACAAATATGTTAGCACTGTGACTTTCTAGAATATTTATATTGCATTTTCAAGTATGTTGGCCTCTTATTATAATAATGACTATAAGTTTAACTATACTCAATTTACCTCATGGATAGAGAAATTTGGAATAATGTGTATTACTGAAGTAAAACATGCTTTAAAGTCCTTATAAAGTCAACTTATTCCAACCATAGGTTAGTGTATGTATCCTAGAACAGAATGTAGAGGTTGGATAGGCATTTATTGTAATTATATCTAACAAGATATAAAAAAAAATCAGCCAATACTTAAGTTCTTGACAAGGTTTATTCTATAAATTTAAAATATCTCCCATTAAAATCAGGGACAGAAAACACTTGAATATTTATTTCTCTTTCACCAATCCAAAATTTATGTACGTGACATGATCTGGAACGAAAACTAGTTAGTAACATTACAAACATATTCTGAACATTAAATCTAAACAAATTTTTTAATGTACACATACATGAACTTGGTTACTGTATCTTAGCTGGTTTTCCAACAATATTGCTTTGAATGTGATGGGCCATTTCAGAGACTGGTAAACAAGAAACAGCTTTTATTTACCAGGCAGTATCAGTGTGATCAACACAAATTTTTCATACATCCCATGATAGGCAATTGTGAAATAGATAATATATATTAAATTGTTATGTGTTTGAATAATACGTAAAGTTTTATTCAATAAATAATAACATACTCAAATTACTCCGACCCGCCATCATTAAACACAATAGTAAGATACGTTACAAGAGCGGTATGTTGACGGAAAAAGCTCAACTACGTTTCGCTTTTTCAATCTTTTCCTCGAACATGAAAACAAACATACCGCTCGTGTATCGTACATTATTTTGTGCGAAGATCGTTTATTACATACCTGAAAGACGAATTTCTAATTAGTTGCAATGAAATCTCCATCTTGGTTTCTGTTTAATGACGGCAACTTTAGAAAACAAAAATATCTATACTCCAGCAGGCCGTGATATACGTCTGACTTCCCCCCCCCCCCAGTCTATAAATGCGAACTTAAAACAAACGGTAAGGTTATGTAATGATTTATTTTTCATTTTAATATGTTAACAATATTATTTATATAACATATTGCAGTAATAACATCGGCATCAGGAATCTTGTTGATTTTTTCACGGCTTCCTTAATGTTACTTGTATCAGGAATACAATAGTTTTCGTGGAGTAGTAGACTTTACTTAATTTTTGCAAATATTTAAAAACAATAATTATTAACAGTGCAATTTAGGTGAAATTGCAGTGGTAAGTTTCCAATTTATAATTATTACTATGTTAAACGTCTCTAAAAATAATATGTTAAAAGCCTAAAGCAGTAAAATGAATGTCGCGCTTAAGCGGTAAGAAGAGGGAAATTGTTATGTGTGTTACGTTGGGAATACTGAATGTGGTATTTCACACTTACCGCATATTGGTTCTGTGCGGAAAACAAGCAAATACGCACGATCTCGCACAAAACAATTTTATATATAGGCTACATATTTACACACGTAACTTTGATCAAAATCAAATTGTTGTATTCTTTGTAGCATGTAAGTTCACACATATGTATGTATACTTTTTGCTGGTTGAGTGGAAGAGAAGGCCCTACAGCCTCAACTCTGCCACCTAAAATAAATATTATTATTATTATTATTATTATTATTATTATTATTATTATTATTCATAGCTTTTTTTTAACAAAAAGTTGAATTCTAACTAAATAATTCGAAAAATTAATTTTCACTTTCGAAAATAAGATTTTGATAAGGATTTTTGACCCCCTTCTATAAAATTATTTATGGAGAACTCTAAAACAGATAGGGAATTAAAAACTCTCTAAAAAGATTCACATACTGGCGCTAATGAAAAGCCGGAGACTACAGTAGCTTGTTCATGTTATGTGGTAAGCCGAGACCGCACAGTCTTAGAAAAAGGTTTTGTCGAACAGATACTTTATAAGTCTCAGAAAAGAGGCAGTGAACATTAGAACCACGTGTTGGGTACATTACCCAGAGTTCTCTATTTATCAGTTCGAGATATTGCTCGAAGAGACAAGATGGCAGACAGAAACTTGCTAATAAGTGAACATAAAGTGATACTACGTGTGCATAAGCAGTGTATGTTAAACAGTGATGTTTATGGATGTTGTAAAAATAGTGTTGTTGAATGTATTGTAAAGTAATAGTAATATAATAAATTGAACTAAGTAGTTCTTGCAGACTTTTCCATTGCGCTGTACAATAAATACCCAAAGAATACAATCCCAATTATCTAACCTTTTGCTTTATTTTTTGTCTCTGTCTGGTTATATTTTAATTGGGTAGTGTAAAATAGATCGTTCTTTTATATTCCTGTTGGCTCCGGTAAGAATTTTCAGTAGAAGATTCTGTGAGGAATAAAAATGTAAATGTTTTATTTTAAATTGGGTTAGTTTTGAATATCGGTGAGGGTGAGAGGGATTACTTTCTGCACAGTTTAACATTTTCGTCACCAGGTGCGCTGCTAAATGCATGGAGTAATTACTCTTTTCGCTACTTGGTACGCTGCTAGATGTAATAACGCCCCTCCCCCCAACAGGTGGCAGCAAGATCAATTTCTACAACAGAGCCTCTAGTATGTGTTACGGGAAACTCAGTAAGTTACGCATCCTATTATATATTCATCCATGTAGCCGTTCTCTTGTGAACCGGTCGCTCCTCTGATCATGCGCACTGCTCTCCTTTCTGGGACTTTAAGTGAAGTATCTATGCGACAAAACTTTTTTTCTAAGACTGTACATGTCTCCTCCAAATAAGGCAGCTTGGTAGCCACAACTTCGATGGGAGGATCAAGTGGACAGTGAGTCTTTGTAAAGCTTTAGACGGGGTACACACCAAATGGAGCATTTTGTCTCACAACAAGGAGAGTAAAACAAGGCGAACACAAGAATAACATGGGAGGGGTTTCATATTCACGTGCCGGCAAATTCTCAAGTTACCGCTCCTCCATACCTGGTGATGAGAAAGATGGAGTTCTATGTCGAAAGAGACTCTCGTTTGAGTCGGGTGAGTTAACCATTAAACAGCATTGTATTACATTGAACAACAAATTTTTACTTTTTGTCCTGCTCCGAAATAAAAATAGGTGAATATTACTAATATGTGTGTCCTAAATCTGAATTTAAAATCCAAATTACCCCATCACGTACCATTTTCCGGGGAAAATGAATTGAATTTCTATGACAAAACTTATTTGTTTTTAATTTTTCGCTGCTACTGATAAAATTACAACACGCTAGGGATTCAAAATTCCTCAGAATACTTGAAAAAAATGTGTACTGGTTACAAAAATGATGTAACATAGTTTAAAACACAACAACAATAATAATACTTCATGCATATAATGAGAAAAATCTCTGAATTTGAACTTACATTTAAAATATTTTTCTGGATGACGTCTGTTTATAACTAGACCCGGGACTGTATTTTACAAGGAACCAACAATAGTCTGCAAGCATGCTGGATGATCTTCCTTTATATCGCCTTTCCATTTCAGATATTTCTTGATGAAATCTTTCCCCATACTCGTCGTTTACCGCTCCAAAGTTAGGAGGAAAGAAATTCAAATGAGAATGTAAAAAGTGTATTTTGAGAGACATATTACACTCCATTTTGTCATATGCACTTAACATGGTTTCCACAACAAGTTCTATGTAGTTCTCTGCCCTAGAATTTCCAAGGAAATTTGAGCAAACGTTTTTGAAACCGCGCCATGCCATTCTTTCTGTAACGGAAAGTTTTTCCTCAAACAAAGGGTCAACTATAAATTTGTGAATTTTTGGACCGAAGAAAATGCCCTCTTAATTTTCCTTCACTCAAACTGGTAAGCGTTTCGTTTAAATACTGAAAACCACACTCTTGTTTGTTCATTGCATAGACCTCACTTTGAACTGTTCTGAAATTTACTTAATAGAAAGGACTATTTTATTTATATTATATAAGAAATATTTATTAGAAGTACTAAATAACATGCCAACAACCATAATAAACCATAAACTCATAAAATGGAGTAGCTTTTGTTTTGGTTTATATCCCCAACCCGCGCCAGATGTTTCCTGGGGGAGCGCTTATCGAAAAGTAAAATCATAGTATATCTTAAAAGCCTTACGTGATACGAAGAAAAGAGATGCATTTTCGGATTCAGCGCACATCAAACCATAAGGGACACATTGTTTTAAGTCGGAGCAAAGTTCTTGTTGTTCAGTGTTATTAGAGGGGACTGTTACACTGCGAGACGTAGTGTGGCACTAACGTCCATTCGATTCCTATACATTTTGTATTAATTGGAGAGCCGGCCGAAAAAGCTTATTCGCATGTGTATCCTTTCCTTCCGTTGCTTCTCAAAAAGAATTTAGTACAGTCGCTCTTGATGCCTCATTATGATTACTGTGACACTCTCTACACTGACCTTAACATGAGACTGACAGACAGACTACAGCGTGTTCATAATGCATGCGTTCCATTTATTTGCAACGTCCGTAGATCTGACCGTATCATACCTTCACTAAATATGCTGTCCTGGGTCCGTCTCAAAGAGCGAAGAACTATTCACTCTCTCACTTTACTTTTCAATATTCTTCAAACCTCTAACCCTAGCTACCTAGCTTCTCGTTTTCAACATTTGTCCTCATATCACGAAATAGATACTCGCTCATAACACCATATCACACTCTCCATTCCTAAACACAGAACATCCTTCTACTCTTCATCTTTCACGGTCTCTGCAGCTCATCTCTGGAACTCTCTACCACAACATGTCAGAGACTGTCGGACATTGTCTAGTTTCAAAAATAAATTAAAATTGCACTATTTAAATTAGATTCCTTTCAGTTATAAGCCCTTTTCTCTGCCATAGTTTTGTAAATATATAGGCTATATATTTCTTTTTCCTTTTCCCCTTTTTGTTCTCTTTATCAGCCGATGAATTTATTATCATAGCCTCCTTATCGTGAATTTTATTTAATTTTCGTATTTATTTTCTTTTTTATTATTATTTTATTACATTCCATTTTGATATATTCTTCCTTACGTTTTTCCATATTAACCATTTGTACTAAACGAGTTGCTTTCACTATATTCCAATGTATTTTACTTTCTTTTTTATTATGGTATTATATTCATGTTGTTTAGTGTCGATTTTATTATGCTATTACTATTATTATTTTTTTTTGTAATATGTTAGTATTCTGTTCTTTAACTTTTTGTTAAATTTTAACTGCTTGTATACTTTGTGACCTGGTAGAGTGTAAGAGAAGGCCCTATGGCCTTAACTCTGCCAGTATAAATAAATAAATAATAATAACAATAATAATAATAACAATAATAATAATAATAATAATTATTATTATTATTATTATTATCCTACGTTTGAAAAAGTTACCAATAATTCTTTAACTTTTTTCTCAGGTCTGAATATTCCTTATTCACAAATATCCAGAAACGAGTCGGTGACTGGATTTTGGATCTGGAAGTGAGAATTATAACAGATGAAAGTTCAGCCAAACTTCTCTTCTCCTGAAGAAAGAACCTGTGACAGTTGACGTCGTCTGTGAAAGAATCAATTATCTGAAGATTCCCTCGCCGTGGATATTCCTCCCGGGGATAAGACTGATTAAAACTTTCAATCAACGCGCCGAGATGTTGACATGTAATGGTTAAAACGACTTTTTGCTTGATGTCAGCAACAGATATTCGTGAAAGAGGGAAAATTTTCCAAGTCTTTTTTCTGTAAGCGCAGTTTCCGAAGAGGTAACTTTTTCTCACTTTATTCCTGATTGTAAACTCATTCGACATAAAACAGAACCTTTTATTTCACTTTTCGGTTTCTTCAAAATCAAAGAAAACTAATCAGTACTAAGGTAATTTAATCTATGAATTTTCTTTCTGTGCGCTGACAGTTTGAAAACGCTGGCCTAAACGACCCGTATTTCGCAGGATGTGAACTTTGTTATAAATTACTTCCTAAGAAAAGCTGAGGAAACTGTTCATAGTCCCCCCTTTACTGTCTTCCCTCGCCAGTAAATTTTTGTGAAGATAAATTGAGCAAAAACGTTAAGGCAATTTGCATCTCAGTGCAATTACTTCCATCGCTGAAACACGTTAAGAGGTGAGAATTGGATCCCACCCAATCCCTCCGAGGGGATGTGATGGAAGGGACGTGCTCTCCTTCGCGCTCCATCTGGAAGCAATCAACCAAAGTGTGCGATCATGGCAGGAAGGAGATCGCAGAAAGTAGTAGGCTATTCTGCACTCCATCGGATGTCAATCCAATCACAGTAAGTGAGCTGGTAACCCGAGAAAGTCTGGAGGACATCTCCGCTCCCGGTATCGGGTCAGAGGTGCGGACAAGACTATAATAGATGAAGGAGCATCTATAAGGATTCCCCTACGGTCGCACTCTCATCGGAAGAACCGTATTTTCAAAATATTTTTAGTACAAATGCCAGGAGCACAGTAGGAACAGATTACTAACTGAAGCGTTGTCTCATCTCCTGAAGACTTTCAGCACATCATACGGAAGGAACAGACTGGTTGAGGATGACTTCGTCAGTGATACATTAATTTATTTCAACTATAGACATGTTTTTGAAGTCAACGAGCTTGTTGATCAATAGTGGTAGTGATAGCAATATTCATAGCAGTAGCAGTAGTAGTAGTAGTAGTAGTAGTAGTAGTAGTAGTAGTAGTAGTAGTAGTAGTAGTAGTAGTAGTAGTAGTAGTAGTAGTAGTAGTAGTAGTAGTAGTACCGGGACATCACTTTATTTTTCCTTGCATTTTTATTGTACCTGCGTTTCTGAATGTACATGCCTCCCACCCCTTTCACTAATGTCCTTGCTACCGTCGCCACACAAACTTACGGCCGCTGTTGCTAGCAGTGAAGTAAACAGTACAGAGTACAGTGTGTTTCAGAAATAGGCTATGTTGCATTTCCTATAGAAGAAAGAGCTTATACTGGGTGTTCATTCCAAAGTGTGTCATGACGTCACTGTTGTTGAGTCACCGATTCGAAGAGAGTTTCAGCTTATATGTCAGAGAATTTGCCTATTATTCAAGGCGTTCTTCAATCTGAACCTGAGAACGTGTACGGTATAACTTGAACGTCGTAGCAACAGATGGCGGTCTGTACGGTCTGTGTGCTACCATAACCTCTTTCGAACTGTGTTTTACGCCGGCAAGTCGTACCCAGGGTATTTGTTATCATCGGTTGCGTACGGTAACATTCCACAACACAAATCAAATGCTCCGTGTCCATGTTGACCGTCGAAGTTAATGTCAACAAATACGTAAGTAATCGTCTTAACCCTCTCCCCATATCCCGACAGTACGTATTTCCAAACAGTTCACATTCCTGCCACTACCGGCGTTACCGTACGTATCGGTACGTAATCTTCAGAATGAACGCCGTATTTGCTAGGCAACTTATCTGCCTCGTAGGTAATACACCTCTGCTGAAGTGTAGGAACCTTGAATTCTCTAGGCTCATCGACTAGCCACATGACGGCATACAGCGAGCCATGACACTTTGAACTGAACACCCAGTATTATTAAAGTTTATTTTCACACAGGTATGGTGTGCAGCATAACTGAATTTATCTGTGTGGACTGAACAGAAGTGAATATTAGAGTTACCGAAAGTACGGTACCCTACAATATGGTACGGTACTTAACAGCATTATTTAAACAAGAGTTCTGTTTTATTGTTTGTAGATATGAAGGACAATGATGGTAACTGGAATTACAATATAACCGAATGTGAACAACAGTTTTTTTACGCTTTCCTGATTATATAATTACGGAATATTTTCGTAGAAGTGTCATTAATCTGGTAGATAAATTTAAAGCAACAGGATGTACTGAAAGGAAGAAAAGTGTAAGATGGCCAACAAAGGTGACAGAAGATGCTGTAGAAGATGCTAGAGAAAGGGTGCAGCGAAGTCCTAATAAGTCGGTCAAGAAGCTAGCTGTAGAAATTGGGGTTTCTTATGGAAGTGCTCACAAAATTCTCAGGAATAAATTAGGTTAGTAATATGCTGAATAAAGTAGACATTAATTAATGAATATAACCGCCTGAAGAGTTGAGCTTGTGAAAAAAAATTGTTACTACTCCACTATTTTTTTATAAAATACCGTAAAAGTAATGATCAAACTGAAAATCCTAATATCGTATTTCTCTGTAACATAAGTGGATATACTACTTTTCTCTCCTCCTATAGCTAGTAAAATGATCTGTTTACATATTGCACTAGTAACACCAGACTCCTGTAATGGAAGGGGGTAACAGTGTTTCCGAGTATAGCCAGGTTAATGTTAAAAATGTTGGTAAAAATAAAGTGATGTCCGAGTAGTAGTAGTAGTAGTAGTAGTAGTAGTAGTAGTAGTAGTAGTAGTAGTAGTAGTATTACTAAGAGTAGTCGTAGCTGTACCACAGTCTAGTACAAGGTGCGTCAGAAAGAACGGATGGATTTCAAACTATCAATACGCAGCGAGGGGAGGGATAGAGTGAGGGGGACCACGACTGTCGGGTCAGCCAGAGAATGCAGTTTCAGTTGAGAACATGGTGTTGGTCTGGTGTACAACGTGCTTTCATCGCAGAGACATTTTTGAAGAATGAAGAGTCTGTGATAGTCACTCAGGACTCATTTCGACATCGGACGTCACGCTAGGATTCCAACTCAGTCGGCTTCATTTCGTACCACAGGTTCAACATTAAAGAAGAAATCACCTGGACGAACACGGAGCGCGTGTACTCCTGCAAATGTGGAGACAGATAGTAGGTTGTCCGGCCACCTCAACCATCAGCCCGCAAACATGCTATTGCACTGAGATTGTCGAGGTTACGATAAGATCTCGCACCCTGCGAGCTCTTTCTGTGGGACCACTTGAAGGCGTAAGTAACCACATACACTGGACGAACTGAAGACGGCGATTCGTGAAGAAATTGCGGCAATCCCACCAGCTATGACTGTGAAAGTTACGGCGAACTTCAGAAAACGCCTCGATGCCTGTATCGAAAGCCAAGGACATCATATGGATGATGTTGTATACCGTAAATAAACTGCATGTATTGGTGAATCTGTTGATAACAATAAATTTTTGATTTGATGAATCCTTACAATTTTCTTGCCCTGTGAAATTCATCCGTTCTTTCTGACGCATCCTTTATATACAGTCACGAAGCTTGAGTTGTGAGGGTGCTAGGAACAATAGATTGTGCCGGTACTATTTCGCATTGTCTGTAATGAGACGATAGTAGCGATCCTAGTGGTTAGCAACTGTCTATGGATGCATATTTACTACGGATTGGGCTTCGTGACTGTATATACTAGACTGTGGTACTACTGGCAACAGTGATTTTGATACTATTTCCAGTTCAATTCTTGAAAACAGAAAAACAGTAAAGAGACCAACTATGAACAATGGACAGATTATCCTCTTTCTTTGCTCTCTCAAAGGATCAGTATGTACTGTGATATATATAAAGGAAGTATATTTTATGCGGTGGTACAATAAATAATTAACTTTATTTTATTTATGAGTGTTTTTTAATTCTCTAGAGTGCAGAGTTCTTTCATAAAAAAGATGTCACAAAAGTTTCAAATTTTTCCTTGTTTTAAAAAATCGTCCATTTATTTATCGGATGTTTAAATCCAACCGCAATAAACTCATTTTCATTAAAATATAAGCTACCTATTTGTTACATTATTGCGATCTAATTTACGAAATTGCCTCGATTTTCTGTTGGTAAAATTAGATATACAATGAGGACCTGAAATAGTGAACTTTGTTCTTGCGGACCCTATAAGGTGGCTGAACTCTGAGTCGATGTGCTCCCTCCTAGAATCGAACTGCCTAAAATTAAGGCTCCACTGTAGTACTGTACTCCAGCCAGAAGAAAGTCTCAGGGGAATGAGACGCAGCGGAGTAATGCTATGAATGAGTGTTATGTCATAAGTCACATACGTGATTACACGCATCTCCATTGGCTAACTCTCAAAGCACAAACGATAACACTGATACACACATATTTATACTACCCTAGTTACAAAATTAGATCACTGTTAATCTCCTGGTCTTTTAATCCCTCCATACAGGAAATAACATATGCAGGAGAGCGCATGTTTTTAAACTGACGTTATAACGGTAATATTATCTATCTACTTCGCTCTAATAGATGTATGTATTCATTCACACTGTAAATGGGTATATACCCGGTGGCAGTGGTAACTAATTACACTCAATAATGGCAATTAATGATAAACACAACTAATAAAAACATTAATAATTAATAATGGTTAATAATAATAATAATAATAATAATAATAATAATAATAATAATAATAATAGCAATGATAACAACAAGGAGCATCCTAAATTAAATGAAGCACGATCACTTAAAATAACATTTAAAGTAAATCTAATTTGTATCTTAACCCTAAGTTCGAACTAAGACCCACGAGTGTGACAGGTTCATACCTGCACAAGTACCTTTCAGCACTACACTTATTTCACTGTCAACTCACTCACTGCACTGATTCTATCCTGATTTCACTAACACTTCAAAACCATTTCACTGTTAAAATACTTTGCACAGCCACTATGAACTATACAACTTCACTGACACAAACACACTTCACTTACACAATAGACTTCACTGACACTACACACTTCACTGACATAACACACTTCCTCATTGATACAACACTTCAAATAACAAAATATCAATTACACCCTTTAAACAGTGTGTATAATATACTACCACAGTCTAGTATATACAATCACGAAGCTTGAGTTTTGAGGATGCTAGGAAAATTAGACTGTGCAGGTATTATTTCGCATTGTCTGTAATAAGGCGATAGTAGCGATCCTAGTGATCAGCAACTATCTATGGATGCATATTTATTACGTATTGAGCTTCGTGACTGTATATACAGGGACATCATTTTATTTTTACTAACATTTCTAATATTAACCTGGCTATACCTTTGGATTAACGGTTAAGAACAGGAAACACCGTCTGCTACCCCTTCCACGACTGGAGTTCGATGATACTGGCATAATATAGAAACAAATCAATTTACTAGGTATAGGAGGGAAGAAAAGTAGTTCCTCCATTTAGGTAAACTAGGAAATATCGCGATTTTGAGTTTGATAATTTTCATTATGTTTTTGTTTAATCAAAATACAGTACAGTATTAACAATGAGTGTTTTGACTCACGAACTTAGCTTTCTATGCGGACGTATTCATTATGCAGTGTATATTATACCGTCTACAGCACATTAGCGTACAATATAGAGAATGAAGTTAAATTGAAAAATAATCATAATATGGATATTGGAACACATTTCTGAAAATGGTGGCCGTTCATTTCGTTATAGGCTTCATTTCTAATGTGCATATTATCGCACTATAGACTCTTGTACGTAATTCCAATTACCAGGTTCGTACTTCGTATCAGTAACTCATGTTGAAATAATTCTGTACCTACTCTATAAAAGAGACCTTACGTACTGTAAATTCAATCTTCATTTCTCACAACCAACAGACCACGGCCTCATAGCCCGGAAAACTTTTCTACTAGTAGTATTTTTAATTACGCTTTCAGTTGCAGATATGATTCAGCGTCCAAATTCATGGTGATGGAGAAATGGCGAGCAAGTTTTGCCTGGAGCCAGTCAGCTAGAGAGGTCGGTCGATATGCCAGTCAGCTAGATGGGCCGGTCGATATGCCAGTCAGCTAGATGGGCCGGTCGATATGCCAATCAGCTAGATGGGCCGGTCGATATGCCCGTCAGCTAGATGGGCCGGTCGATATGCCAGTCAGCTAGATGGGCCGGTCGATATGCCCGTCAGCTAGATGGGCCGATCGATATGCCCGTCAGCTAGATGGGCTGGTCGATATGCCAGTCAGCTAAATGGGCCGGTCGATATGCCAGTCAGCTAAATGGGCTGGTCGATATGCCAGTCAGCTAGATGGGCCGGTCGATATGCCCGTCAGCTAGATGGGCCGGTCGATATGCCCGTCAGCTAGATGGGCCGGTCGATATGCCAGTCAGCTAGATGGGCCGGTCGATATGCCAGTCAGCTAGATGGGCCGGTCGATATGCCCGTCAGTTAGATGGGCTGGTCGATATGCCAGTCAGCTAGATGGGCTGGTCGATATGCCAGTCAGCTAGATGGGCCGGTCGATATGCCCGTCAGCTAGATGGGCTGGTCGATATGCCAGTCAGCTAGATGGGCTGGTCGATATGCCAGTCAGCTAGATGGGCCGGTCGATATGCCAGTCAGCTAGATGGGCTGGTCGATATGCCAGTCAGCTAGATGGGCTGGTCGATATGCCCGTCAGCTAGATGGGCCGGTCGATATGCCAGTCAGCTAGATGAGTCTGTCGGTCAGTCAATCGTTCAGTCTGCGAGATCGTTCGTTAATCTGCGAAATCTGCGAGATCGTTCAGCAGATGAATCGGTTGTCCAGTGTGGTCAAGTCAAATCTAGCTTGTCAATCAGTCAATCCGGCAATGAGAGAGAAGAGTGTGTGTCACGAAATGTTTACATGTCCTCTAAAGTAAACTTAACATGCTCTAATTGCGGCTACACATGATTTGCTTTGAAATTGCTCTGAATCACTCGAGTTACAACGTTCGTGTTTGTCTACAGCAGTGAGTCGAGCTATGACATCACTACGTAATGCGGTGGGACAAGCTATCGGCTTTCAGACGTGATTCAATCACTTTGCATAATAGCAGCTGAGTGAACTTGCTCCGTGACTAAACACCACACCTCCACTAATTCCTAGAATTTCTGTGAGAAGCCGACTTGGAGATTGGATACGGACTGAAGGACATGAATTCGATTCCGGGTTGAGAAAGAAACTTTTCTCTTCACCGTAAGTATTCTAGCTTCCTGACAGCTACATAGCGGAGATTCTCGCCGCGGATTCAACTACAAGCCGACAAAATTTACCATAACTCCACATGGGGTTGGAATTCGAAGGCCTTCTACCCATCCGCAATTTCTGCGCTCTGATAGATACTAAAGGAACAACTTATTCGTAAGACGCTGGTGAAAATTTACGATAAGTTTCATCAACCACTTTTTATCCACAGTGCCCATTTGTTTTCAATCTCTTGAATAAGATACGCTTTAATCAGAGCAACAAGTGCCAAAGCATCTCATTTTCCTTTACTGTATCTGCTGTAGGGTATACTTTAAAGTTTAAAGACCGTTATATGTACTGTGCAGTTGTTTGAAGTACTACATTCGACGTCCCAATCAAATCCAATACCGAAACCAACCCAACCGAATCGAATCCGATTCAATCCAAGACAACACAAGACAAATAAATAAATAAATAAATAAATAAATAAACTTAAAAATAAATATACAATAAATTTAAAAATAAATAAATAAACAAATAAATTAAAAAATAAATGAATAAATTTAAAAATAAATGAATAAATTTAAAAATAAATGAATAAATAAGTAAATAAATTTAAAAATAAATAAATAAATTTAGAAATAAAGAGAGAATATCATCGAAATGATAGCCGCCCAAATCTTGGATTTGAAATATCGGCATCCTAATCAATTCAATGAACAAAAAAAGAAAATGTAAATTAATGTTAAAAAAATACATAATGAAATTTTAAAAAAGAATATTCTGCGACAAGATGTGGTGGCTATCAAAATGATAAAAATTTATTGAAAATTAATAATACACATTGAATATTATAAAGATGAACAGAGATGGTGATTGATGATGTTCAGTGAAGATTTTAAAATGGTTGATGCAATTAATAAGTTCAAAAATAAATATATTTAAAAGTAAAATAAATAAATAATAAATAAATAAATAAGAAATAAAATAAATAAATAAATAAATAAATAAATAAATAAATAAATAAATAAATAAATAAATAAATAAATAAATAAATAAAGGGTCCAGTAGAATGGGTTCCCCGATTTTAAAAATAAATAAAAAGAACAACTGAAAAGTTTATTTTCCCATCTTACAGAAGAATGCTTGCCATTTTGACATCACTTTGTTTTAAAGGAAATATCATCCAAATGCTTGCCCTCATGAGCTATACACTCCTCAAACAGTGACTGTGCGTCCTTCTTCCTCAAAAAAGCATGGCTCTGTTATTCCAAATTGTGCAACAGCACACCAATACAGTAACACGCTTGCTGTGGAGAGGTCGCTGATGCATTTCTCGAGGATTTTCTGGGGTCCAATACCGAAGATTTTGTTTGTTGACGCAGCCCCACAAATGGGAATGAGCATAATCACCACTGAGCACTACTAGAACATTTTTTTCAATATGGTCTTGCGTATTTTGGCGGTTGACCCCAACCGTGGGCCATAAGCTAGAACGGTGAAACCAAAAAGTTGTACTAGTATGGCCGTCAAATTACCCATAGTTCATCTCTTTTTCCGGCGTGTTTATGAGCTTGTTTTTTTTTTCATATTATTACGATTAAAAATTGTTTCGTGTTGTGAATATTTCAAAAGTGTAGTCAAGTTCAGCAGGTGTTATTTTTTATAAATAAGCTAATATTCTGTTCGGCTCAATTGTAAAATATGTAGGCCTACGTTGATATGTCCTCTTATGCTTCAACATATTATGAAGGAATGCCAACATCCTTCTTGATAAAAGAAGGAATGTGGAAATGAAGTGTTCAGTTCATGTCACAACCATAACACTTTTAATAAATATACAGAGTGATCCGTTTGGGTATGGATAAAATAAAAACACCGTAAAACATTTAGTACTGAACTTTATTTGTTGAAACTTTGTGCATACAACACTGAAAGATGGGAGATTCCTCAGAGCTCAACATGACCCCCATTGCGTACCCTGCACAACTCATAACGGTAATGCAATTCAGCCTATGTCCGTTGTAACATAAGAGGGGTGGTTTGTTGAAAAGCTTGAGTAATTTTTACTCTCAGATCATCAATGTTCCTGGGTTTCTGTGAATAGACAATGTCTTTAACAGTGAAATGTACATTGATATAATAATCTGCTAATACTTCTGTTACCTCTACATCCATTTTAAACCGTTTATGTATGGCAAAAACTGAAAGTTCCTGAACCACCGTAACTTAGTAGGGATGGAACTTGAGGTCTAGGTGTAAGATTCGTCTGACACTCCGATCAGATATTTCCAATACCAGAGCATGTTTAATGGCTGAACTTCGCGTAGTGATGTGGTAACAACATGCCTCACTGCTGCGATATTTTCGATATTCCGAACGTTATAACATCTACCGGACTACTTATGTTTGAAAGTTGAACTTTTCGTCTGAAATTTCTCATCCATAACAGTATGGTTTTCGTATCAGGAATTCTTTCGTGTCGATCTTCTCTAAAATGGGTACGAAATTGCCGCTGCTTTGCAATCACAGAATCTCCATTTTTTTTAAATATACTTCAAAACAAAATGCACAACGTTCATCCTCGCTATCATGGTAAGTTAAATGGCATGGCTTGTGCTACTCAAAGACATATACCACTCAAGCGCAACTATCAAAGAACCTGTGCGACGGCCAATACAAACCGGGGAGATCATTCTGCCGGACCTTGTACATAATCAGCATAAAACTGATGCAGCTACTTTCGCACTCAAAAACTGAATTAAGCTGAATCATTTACAAGATTATGTGACAACGTATACCGCAGAAGCAGTTCAAGTCTGTCTGCCTGCATACCTATTAAGTTACTAAGGAAGCTTTAAAGGACAGATGTGGTGGTAATAGCCTACTTGTAACTATGCGATTACATCATCATCATCATCATTAACATCATCATCATCATCATCACTATCATCATCACTATCATTATTATTATTATTATTATTATTATTATTATTATTATTATTATTATTTAGTGTGTTTCCGTGAAAAGTCAGCGGTGTGACACATTTCAGTATTATTTTGTTGTGTGCTTTTAGCCGAATGGATTTCCATGTCAGAAATATTTCAGTTCCTAGCTATCCCTATATGGCAATTATTACGATCACGGTACAAATTTCCCCCGACCGCATCCGTTTCCCACCATCACCATTCCTCCACAATGTTCTCGGCACAGGAAGGTACAAGGAACTTCTGCACAGTGTTTTACTCTAAGAACACCACCTACATCGACATGGGATTCCTGGATGAACCGCTAAATAATATCGTAAACAACGGAAATCCGACCTACTCACACAAGGAAGAAAGTCAGTTGAATCAAAGGGAAAGAAGAAACGTAAAGCAAAGGACGGGGAGAAACAGCGAAAGGGAGGAGATAAACAGGGAAAATGGAGATAAAAATATAAGGAACAATGATAAACCGTGAAAGAATGGAGGTAAATAGTGAAATAACGGAGATAGCTAAATAGACGAAGGACGGAGAATAACAGCGAAAGGACAAATATAAACAGCGAAAGGACGAATGTAAACAGGGGAAGGATGAATATAAACAGCGAAAAGACGAATATAAACAGCGAAAAGAAAATTTAAAAACCAAAGGACGAATATAAACAGCTAAAGGACAAATGTAAACAGTGAAAGGACGAATATAAACAGCGAAAAGACGAATATAAACAGCGAAAAGACAAATATAAAACTAAATGACGAATATAAACAGCTAAAGGACAAATGTAAACAGTGAAAGGACGAATATAAACCGCGAAAAGACGAATATAAACAGCGAAAAGACAAATATAAAACTAAATGACGAATATAAACAGCTAAAGGACAAATGTAAACAGTGAAAGGACAAATATAAACAGCGAAAAGACGAATATAAACAGCGAAAAGACAAATATAAAACTAAATGACGAATATAAACAGCTAGAGGACAAATGTAAACAGTGAAAGGACGAATATAAACAGCGAAAAGACGAATATAAACAGCGAAAAGACGAATATAAACAGCGAAAAGACGAATATAAACAGCGAAAAGACAAATATAAAATTAAATGACGAATATAAACAGTGAAAGGACAAATGTAAACAGTGAAAGGACGAATATAAACAGCGAAAAGACGAATATAAACAGCGAAAAGACAAATATAAAACTAAATGACGAATATAAACAGCTAAAGGACAAATGTAAACAGCGAAAAGACAAATATAAAACTAAATGACGAATATAAACAGCTAAAGGACAAATGTAAACAGTGAAAGGACAAATATAAACAGCGAAAAGACGAATATAAACAGCGAAAAGACAAATATAAACAGCGAAAAGACAAATATGAAACTAAATGACGAATATAAACAGCTAAAGGACAAATGTAAACAGTGAAAGGACGAATATAAATAGCAAAGAGACGAATATAAACAGCGAAAAGACGAATATAAAACTAAATGACGAATATAAACAGCTAAAGGACAAATGTAAACAGTGAAAGGACGAATATAAACAGCGAAAAGACGAATATAAACAGCGAAAAGACGAATATAAACAGCGAAAAGACAAATATGAAACTAAATGACGAATATAAACAGCTAAAGGACAAATGTAAACAGTGAAAGGACGAATATAAACAGCAAAGAGACGAATATAAACAGCGAAAAGACGAATATAAACAGCGAAAAGACAAATATAAAACTAAATGACGAATATCAACAGCTAAAGGAGAAATGTAAACAGTGAAAGGACGAATATAAACAGCGAAAAGACGAATATAAACAGCGAAAAGACGAATATAAACAGCGAAAAGACGAATATAAACAGCGAAAAGACAAATATAAAACTAAATGACGAATATAAACAGCGAAAGGACGAATGTAAACAGTGAAAGGGCGAATATAAACAGCAAAAAGACTAATATAAACAGCGAAAAGACGAATATAAAACTAAAGGACGAATATAAACAGCTAAAGGACGAATATAAACAGCGAAAGAAGGGGAAAAGGGGCGAAATAAGGGGGTAAGGGGCGAAAGAAGGTGATAAGGGACGAAAGAAGGAAATAAGGGACGAAAGAAGAGAATTAAATTAAATTAAATGTTTTATTTAACGACGCTCGCAACTGCCGAGGTTATATCAGCGTCCACCGTGTGCCGGAATTTTGTCCGCAGGAGTTCTTTTACATGCCAGTAAATCTACTGACATGAGTCTGTCGCATTTAAGCACACTTAAATGGCCATCGACCTGAGGAATCGAACCCGCAACCTCAGGAAAAGAAGGTAATAAATGATGAAAGAAGGTAAGAACAGCGATAAAGTAGGGCAAAAAAAGATAAACACCAAAAGAACGGGAATAAAGAAAAAATGGCTGGAATAAACAGGAAAAATGGGGGGAACAGCAAAAGGACGGAGATAAACGGCAAAAATCAGAGTGTGAATATAAAAGGAGCTTGAGACAGAGAAGGGAGAGAAGATGCAGAAAAGAGAGAGAAATATTCTGAGGAAATCAAAAGGAGAAATGTGAAGCAAATGTTGATAAAACAGTAGTACGATAGGAAAGAGCAGAAAAGGAAAAGAAAATAGCAGATGAAACATGCAAAGGAAATAGTATAGAAGAGGAATGACAAGATAAGAATGTTGAAGAAAATAGAATTAAGGCAGTAAAACGTGAAATAAAGCAGAAGATTCTTTTACTATTTTATTTAGTGGCGCTGTTTCAATCACTACGTTATTTAGCATCAACGAACAGTATTTGCAATACACTGCTCCACCCATTTAGTAGAATGCGTTTGAGTCTAAAGAAAGCAGAAACAACAGTAAAACATGGTCTGATGTTATGACTAGAATCTAAGCCCCCCCCCCATCATGTCACAAAAAGTTCATACCTAAGTATTTTTGACAACGTAAATATTAGTGAACGACTACAAAACGGAGCAAATATTAAGGATATTGATGGAGAGTTTAAGGTAATATTTTTTCACTCACTCACTCATTATTGTATTTTACAGACATATATATTATAGGAAATAAAATTACTTTGTATTAACGTTGTATCAGATTCACGTTTTATAATGAATAAACAACTCTTAAATACCCATTTCCATATGGTCGATACTTTCCTGTCCATAATATTCCTTGACTTTCATGCTCTACTGCTTGCCGAATGCAGGGGACTTGCTCAGCGTGTTATATCCTAGATCATATATATAACAGATAGGTCGGCTTATAGGCTTTGACGTTAACAATTTTTGTCAGGTTTACTACGCTGCCATCTAGTTGTTACATAAGGAGTCACGTCATAATTCCCATTTGAATTACATTAGCGACTGTACTGTCTTCTCGTGTTCGTTTACGGCGGACGGGTGGCGATCCTGGCGGTTGTTCTCTTCAAAGTGCTGCCGATTTTAACATAGCGATGAGTTATCTGTTACATATATAATCTAGGGTTACATCTAAGTAGATGAACATCGACTTTCTCCTATATCGACGGAGTGGTAGTGAGATGATACTTAACGAGATGAAGTCGAGGATTCGCTGTGAATTAACTGGTATTCGCCTTACAGCAGGGGAAAATCTAGGAAGGAACATAACAGGAATCATTCTAAACGGGAATCGATCCCGCAGTTTCGAATCAGCAGGCAAACGCTGTGCTGATGGCTAAGACAGAAGGAGAACGACAGTAAAGAATATATTGATAACGAAATCAATTGATCTAATGAACTTTGCCCCTCTGGACTGACGGAGTAAGAAATCCAACACAGACGTTTGAAATCCAATACGGGTATAACATAAGCCTGAAAATAATAGACGATGATTCATACTCTGAAATTGTTTACAATTCAGAGACTTATTTTTATGACAAATAGGAAGATGCGTTCAAGGAAGCGGTCACAGCCGGATACGTTGGGGAAATCTGATGGAAAATTACACATCTAGAACAGAATCCTTATCAATGACTTCATAGTTCAGGATTTTACAGACTGTTACTACAGACTGCGACTTCTCATCTATTCTCTCGCTCTCGCTCTCGCTCTCGCTCTCGCTCTCGCTCTCGCTCTCTCTCTCTCTCTCTCTCTCTCTATCTCCTCTTGTCAACATAAAGTCAAAACGTAGGCTACAAGGACATGATTCATTTGCAAATCGTTAAATTCTCATTTTTAAATAGAACTATAAATGATTGGAATGACCTACCTGCAGCGGTCTTTGAGGGCTGTCCTTCCTTAAGGAGATTCAAGAATAATTTAAAAAGTTGTGTATAAAGTGCAAATTAAAATTAAGGTGACATTCAACATTTAATTTTTTAAGGTGACATGTATTTATCTAGCCTGACGAGTTACTTCCTTGGTTTGAATTGTAAATTATTTAAAAATAGCGTGTAAGAGGGCCTTAGACTAGAAATGTTTAGTTTAAATGTAGTTCTGTTTATAAATATGCATAAGGGAGTAATTATTTGACTTATTTGAACTGTTGTATCAGTGAAGCGAGGTGAGTCAGTGAAGTTATGGTTTTACAGTACAGTGAACAGTTCCGATCAGTGATAATTTATAGCGTCAATGAAATGTGTTCTACAGTGTCAGTGAAATGTGTGCTAAAGTATCAGTGAAATACGTCATAGTGCCACTACAGGGAATGAGATGAGAGTAAAGTGAAAGACTATTGAAACTTATGTAGGGCCTATAAATAATTATGTAGGTTGTAATGTAAAATTAAGTATTTTATTTATGTTTTATTATTACTGTGTTAAATTGTATTGTGTATTCTTATTGTATTGTGTATAAAATTGTATATGTATTGTAAAATTGTATTGTGTATTCTAAATTTTATTGTGTATTGTTTATATTGTATATACCACTGGCACCGGATGCTTACCCACTTGCAGTGTAAATACATACATACATACATACATACATACATACATACATACATACATACATACATACATACATACATACAACATCATCCACGGTAAAGTGGTGTCTCGCGACCAGAATATTGTACGAAATGGAATTATAAAAATTGGAAATTTATCCTTCAAAGAGGTGGAAAAATTAAAAAAATCTTAGGGCAATAGTAACAAATATAAATGACATTATGGAGGAAATTAAACGCAGAATATACATGGAAAATGCTTATTATTATTCGGTTTAGAAGCTTTTGTCATTTAGTCTGCTGTTAAAAAAGCCGAAAATTAAAATTTATAAAACACTTATATTACCGGTTGTTCTTTATGGTTGTGAAACTTGGACTCTCACGTTGAGAGAAGAACAGAGATTAAGGGTGTTTGAGAATAAGGTTCTTAGGAAAATATTTGGAGCTAAGAGGGATGAAGTTGCAGGAGAATGGAGAAATTTACACAACGCAGAACTACACGCATTGTATTCTTCACTTGACATAATTAGGGACATTCAATCCAGACGTTTGAGATGGGCAGGGCATGTAGCACATATGAGCGAATCCAGAAATGCATATAGTGTGTCAGTTGAGAGGCCGGAGGGAAAAAGACTTTTGGGGAGGCCGAGACGTAGATGGGAAGATAATATTAAAATGGATTTGAGGGAGGTAGGATATGATGGTAGAGACTGGATTAATCTTGCTCAGGATAGGGACCGATGGCGGGCTTATGTGAGGGCGGCAATGAACCTCCGAATTCCTTATAAGCCATAAGTAAGTACCATACATTACAATAGTGAATAAAATGGTCTGGTATAGTAGTGATTATTGTTACCGACACAGCAAGAAAGGTGGGTGTTAAGATAGTCAATTCTGATTTGAAAACGCTTACAGATGGCTATACAGTCGTCCTGACATCCTACGTTGGGATCGTTTAAGCATTGAGCTGCACATCTTTCTGCGAGTGATCTGTCTTTCAGAATATCAAAACAATCTGCTTCCATGATTAGTACAAAATTATATTTGGCAATTATTGAAGCTTTAGAAGTAAATGTTCCCAAGTAATTTTTAATCGCTTGATTTATTGCTACGTAGGTATTTATTTTTTTGCAGTGAATAACACAGCTAAAACCCCGAATATTAATAATCAGTCTTTACTGAACTGAAATCGTAGCTATCTTCAGCATATTGATTATTGCTGATCAATAAGTAAAATAAAAATCTCTTGGCAACATTCGCGTGAAGTCTATGTATTTCCGGCTTGTTTGCTGACCTTCCAGTTCAATATCAATAAAATTCTATACATTCGCGTTGTCGAGGAACAGCGACGACTTCGCCTTTTACGCCCACACTCCACACATCAACACGAAAGTCGAAATGGTAATCGATATATTATATACCCTTATGTTTGCTCAGCCAGAAGCAGCGTTGCCAACCTGTTTAGACTAAAAATCCCTAAAATGTATCGTATTTCCTCTCTAGATTCCAGTAAAAATCCCTTATTCCAAAACATAATTTAACTTAAGCTAAGCGAGGGGATAAACAGGGGAAACAGGGAAAAATGGAGATAAAAAGTAAAGGAACAGTGATAAACAGTGAAAGAATGGAGGTAAATAGTGAAAGAACGGAGATAGCTAAATAGCCGAAGGTAGATCTTGAATCTAGTAGTGCCACCTTTTCGCATTGTGGCGATTTGACATAGGAATCCCATTTGTTGATATTTCTGCTACTACTTTATTTTCCTCTAGTGCAGACCATTCTTTAGCGTACTGTCAGAAAAGAAAATAGTTTGCTATGCCTTACGATCTCCCGTGTAAATGTATTAGTTTGATATTCAGAACAGCATCACTGGATGCAGTATCAGCTGCCTCATTACCAAGAATCCCAACGTGGCTCGGAATCCACACCGCTCTGAAGTCAGAACCCGATGTCAAAAAGATGGAAAGGTGTCAATAAACGTAGTAATGTTACATTTTCTATTTCTCTAAATTAGTTTGACTGTTATTATTAGTGTTTATTACTTCCGCAGCTGGTTTGTCAAAAATAGAAATAAATATCTGAAACTAAATAACACTTCCCGTTGACGGACACACATGCCATTTGTCAAGCCATTGTGTGACTTTCCATTCCAACACCCACGCTTTCAAATTATATTTTCTGTATTATTCTTACTGAAGGAAGCAAGTTACGCTGTGAACATATGAATTACGCACACTACAGATTTATATTTCACGTGAGACTCGTAGGTTTCGATCTGACCTCGCACGCGAACTTCCTATTATTGGGAGGCCACTGGCTTTTATTCGGCTTGTAGAAATAGCTGCCGTCCCTTCCCGTGCGTGTACGAGGGTGGGATTTGAACACGTTGCTAGGGAAACCACGTTTTCAGCGCTTGTTAAAATTTAACAAGGGAGAACACATGGACTTCAGCTTTGTAATGTTGATTCTTTATTTAATCCAACTGCAGAGACTGTTCAGGGACAATAAGCTCACGATAACGTGATAGTGGAGCAATGGTGTAATGAATACTTGCCCTTTTTACTTTAATATTATAAAAATTCTGCGCTATACCAAAGTTACATCGGCATGTAGAATATGTCACCCAGTTTCGGGACTTAAACTACAGTTGTGTTGGTTTGAATGTTTTATTTTTGTTTCGATTTACAATTTGAGAATATGAGTCTATGATAAGAGAAGTAATTAAGGAAGGACATGAATTTTCTTTTCGTATGAAGCGATATTTCAGAATTATTCCTAGTTCATAACGAATACTTCACTATGGTTTATTCAAAAGCATATCCCACGTGTTTATTATCACTTTAATACAGTAAAACCTCGTTAATCCGGACCCCGATAAGGCGGACTTCGCTTAATCCGGACAGGCAAAAAAATTGAGTTTGGAAAAATTAAAGAACCTTGTTTTAACATTTATGAGTACTATTATACATTAGAACTATATAATTACAATATTATACGTATAGTACTATATTAAAAATAAAGAAAATTCATCAAGTTTGTATTAAAATAATTAAACTATACAAAAACAAATAATTTTATCGATTACACAGTTCATTGTATACCATAATAAACGTGTTTTGTTGCTATAAACGGAGTTCTACACACGATACTTCCATTCTGGTTGGATGATCGTCCACCTCTGCTTCGGCATGTGAACATGAGGCTAGCACCCGGCTGGTCGGTCTGGACCTTTCAAGGGCTGTGGCGTCACGGATTATTATTAGGGCCTATTATTTTTATTATTATTATTATTATTATTATTATTATTAATCTGAATGGAACTGAACCTAGAACTGCCTATTATAGATTTATTAATTTGTCCTGCAGAATAATACCTGTAATATTGACAATTAATATTTGAGGAGAAAAATTCGCTCCGGCGCCGGGGATCGAACCCGGGTCCTTGGTTCTACGTACCAAGCGCTCTGACCACTGAGATACGCCGAATTCAATCCACAGCACCTGACCGAACCTTCCTCCTTCAATGTTTCCCTTGAAAGAACCAAGGACCCGGGTTCGATCCTCAGCGCCGAAGCGAATTTTTCTCCTCAAATATTAATTGACTAAAACTGCCTGTTCAGAGCCCATCAGCTAAATGGATAAGAGTTAGGCGAGGTAGTCGAAGGACTTCGAGAAAATCTGAGCCGCACCTTTTCTGTACCAGAAATGTAAGAAAATATATGTCCAGACTCAAAAATATAAGTTCTTTGGTGTGAAAATGACAGGTGATATGGGCAATAGGCAAGCTCTTCAGGGTCACTATTGGCTACGTATAGATAACGCCGATGGAACCCCTGGGGACGGTATCTTGAGGTTATACGAAGCAAGTAGTAACTTCACGTTTCTGCCCACTATCACATATGTGAGATATATTTTTAGTCTCATTTGCATGGTAACTGTTCACGCAAGACTGAACGCATTTGCGTCACTGTTTCTTGAATAACTGAATTATCCCCAACATTAACCTCTGCAGCTGATATTAGCATGACGGATGGACTCCACTCCAACACAAGATAAAAGAATCACAGCAGATTTAGCATTATTTTGACTTAAGGTGGTCATACACACTACACATTTCTTCCTTCATATGGCTACAAGTTTACAGTAAAGTTAATTTTTTTTATAGTTCAGTAGCCTACAAAAAAATGTTTAAGTTATGAAGAGTAAAGAGCTCAAAAATGTAATTACTTCTGTATTTCTTTTAATTTCCAGACGAGCAAAATTGTGTAACAGATTATTAAAATTACATTTTTATTGATATTCTTTCTTTAATGCTAGAGAACATGTATACATATATTACCATTAATTTAAAACATGAAATATGTTTATTCTTTCAAAAGTAATTTGAATTTTCCAGAATTTAAAATATCAGAAATATTGCTTTACGGTAAATTGCATGCAAAGATTTCAGTACATTTTCGTTCACACGAATGCTACGATGTTTTCAAATTAGCAAAACAGGTATCACACTGCGGTGCTTGTAGTTATCCCGTCAACATTCAGGAATGCCGTATCACTTTTATTTAACCTGGGCCCACCCAATCCAAATCCACAGCGATATTTAAATTGTTGAAGAATAATAAATTCTAACGTACCCCACCTCATGTAATAACGCAACTTTCAACTCCTGAACCTTTTTACTGCGCCCTTCATCAACAAAACCATCATATCTCTATGTGTGGACTAGTAATGACTCATTATATTGTGACGGCCACGTGAGGTTCGATCTCACGACCAACGGAGGACGGTTAGCACGTCTAGCCGCGAAACCAGGTGGCCCGGGTTCGGTTCCCGGTCGGGACAAGTTACCTGGTTGAGTTTTTTTCCGGGGTTTTCCCTCAACCCAATATAAGCAAATGCTGGGTAATTTACGGTGTTGGACCCCGGACTCATTTCACCGGCATTATCACCTTCATCTCATTCAGACGCTAAATAACCGAAGCTGTTGATAAAGCGTCGTAAAATAACATACTAAAAAAAAAACCAACGGAGGAAGAGCTAAGTCGGCCGTGTTTTGGGCGGGTTGCGCGCGCATCTGCTTCCTGGGGCATGTGCTACGCGCGGTGAAGGAGGGGAGCAGCAGCGTGCGAGATTATTCGAGAATGCCATCCTGACATCCGTGGAAATCTTCTAGGCACCTGTCGATTATTCGAGATCGCGAACTCTCCAGAAACTATGGTTTGGTTATAAAGGAGAAGACGCAAGTGAACGACAGTCAGTCAGTTAGTAAGCCAGTGTTGTTACAGGCAGATTTGGACAGTAAGCGAGTTAGCAGTGAAGCCAGCTTCGAGACCAGAGCGCGACTTGAGTTGTGTCCGTAACTGTGGAGCCTGAAGCCCGGAGTTCGAGTGCAGTGGACCGCAGTTGGGGGACCTGAGTTCGAAGTTCAGCGGATCGTCTCTGAAGGTCTGGGGTTCGAGATTCTGTGAACGCGAGTGACTGAGCTAGAAGAACTAGCCAAGACAAACGAGCTGTGAATTGAGAACTGACAGTTCTGTGTTGTAAATAGTGCTTTGTGAATACTAGTTAAGATTAACAGCTCATTGTTGTTCGTAATAGTCCAAGTAAATTGTCATTGTCGTCTGTGGAGTGCACTAACGAATATTCTGTTACTGTGTGGAGAGCAAATCCCATTGTTGACGGGAGTGGAATTAAATTGTAGAACGTGATTATTGTCGTAACAATAAAAGTTACATTCTTGTTTTGTATAAAATTTACAATATTATGTTTTCCTCTTTCTTTCAAACTTTTGTGGCAGATAAGTATTGACTCTAGCAGCTGTGAAAAGAATTAGCATTTTCCCATGCAATATTGAAAGAATTTACCTGATGATCACTTTTCCATCTTTTAGATTCCTCCATTATGTAGCCGTAGATTGCCAAAGTGAAATAGAATAATACACACTACACCAGATAGCTGCGTGGACTATCCTCTATCTATAGCAGGCGTACGTCATTCCGACGTACCTTTTCGGCGAGCTGTTAGACGGCTCTCCCACTCCGAAGGAGCGGCCGCGCTCAATGAGCGCCGTTTGTGCAGGCCTGGTCTAAAATACTGAAACTCCACACAAAATACAGACCGTAGCTTCTGGTAGCCACCGGTGACGGTGGCTAGTGGCTCCGTTTGAGTCCGACCTAAGACTAAATTGAAATACTGATTATAGAACTTTTTTTAGGCAATTCGTCTTTCAGCACAAAAACGTTTAAACATGAGTATCTGGCCTGTTAATGTGCACATGTTTGTGATAACTGCATATATTCAAACTAAGGCTATTGTTAAAACACAGCATCGATATCGCCATGAGTTTAACATTGATAGACATGGTAGAATTCCTTCAAAGAACAAGATATTGAGTTCGTTCAGGAAATTTAACACTACAAACAGTTTAAAATCATCCTGTATTGGTAGCAGGCGCTCTATGCACTGGAACTTTGAAAATTCAGGTGTCCCAAATTTTGTTTCTGGGTGTGTACGTATCAACAAAAAGAACTAAACTTTTTCATTGATGTTCCTTGTTTCCTAAAAGCTGCAGTGTATTTTTCAATGTTCCTTACTATTAATAAAAACACACAAGGTTGATATAAATGACATGTTTCCGCAGTAAGATCACAAAAACATAGAGGAACAATGATAATTAATCAGTCTCTTCGTGGAAGTTAGTGCCAGAGTGAAGACGCTCAGTCGCTTGTTTAATGTTTCAAGATTCGTAGTTCTGTTTTTGGTTTTGAGACAAAAAGTATCTGAAGTGGAGAAATGACATTTTGATTTATATAACAATTTGAGTGTCTATGACATCCTTTCAAATCAAAAAACATATGCAAGGGTTGAGTTACGTGACAATACCGAGTACAGTACGATTATTTAGTCCTGACAGTCGCCGGAGATGTGCGCCTGAGTCAGGCGAATCCATTTAGTTACGCCAAGGGGTGTTTGGGTTAGTCTCTCGCTTGCATTCGGAGCGATCGGATGTCATGCGTGCGGTAGAGCAGTATGTTTCTAGTATAATTCAGCTGTTCTGCGTTCCTTTACCGACCGCTCGCCCTTATCTCTGCTTCTATTACTTTCCCTCTTTCGCATCGCTGAGCTGTCAGGACTAAATCAGTCTGTACTAAATAAAGAAAACTTCTTCATTGCCGTTTCTTATTTTCGTAAAAGTTATGGTACATTTCTCAAAGTTTCTTACTGCTGACGGAAACAAAAAATATTGATGCAAATTGCACGTCTCCACGGTTGTAAGAAAATACAAAACAACAATAAGCACTCCCTTCGTGGAAATTGCTACCCGAGTGAAGTCATTCGGTCGCTTGTTTGTTGTTCCACAATAAAACTCTTAGTACTGTTTTAGTTTTCGATACAAATTGTATTTTAACTGCATAAACAAAATACTGATTTAGTACAGGGTTCCGTGAGACGATTATGCGTCATGGCGGCAATAACATTATTAATTATCCTGGATTCATGTAAAAAGTTAATAAACATCACTCCAAATAACTCATTTCTGCAAAAGATATACTTGCATCCCATTAGCAGCATATCCGGTTTGAAAATGTAGAGAGAATGACTTTTTTTTTGTAAAATCCTTTTCCAGAACGTAAAGTAACATTTGTTCGGATCAAATTTTTACACATTTAAGGGATAAAACTAAAATTATTTCAAACATTTATTATCATAATACACTGCTCACTTAAATTGACTGAGCATATTGGGAATTAAATCAATATGTTTTCCAAAACACGCTATGAAATGTTTCATATAAAACAACTTTTATCTCGAAAAAAAAAAAAACTCCATACCTGTGGAGTAACGGTTAGGGCGTCTAGCCGCGAAACCAGGTGGTCCGGGTTCGATTCCCGGTCGGGGCAAGTTACCTGATTGAGGTTTTTTCCGGGGTTTTCCCTCAACCCAATATGAGCAAATGCTGGGTAACTTTCGGTGTTGATCCCCGGACTCATTTCACCGGCATTATCACGCTAAATAACCTAAGATGTTGATAAAGCGTCGTAAAATAACCTACTAAAATAAAAAAAATAAATCGAAAAGAAAACAAAAATGACGAAAATTTTATTAAACTCTTGTTTGAAATATCCCAAATAATAACCCTCTGAAATTAATGACATTACTTACCGTTCTCCCTGCATATTATTTATATGTTCGTCTAAAAGTGTGAATCCAACTATACAACGTAGAAATCTCATCCCTGCTGATTTTATTTTTTATAGGCTCCATTTACAGCCTAGACCTATTTTTGCATCTACAGATGAGCATAGGAACAGAAATAACTTTATTAAAATTTTAGTCGAGTTTCATTTGGGGTTTCACGTCTTAGGGTTCGTCTTATTCTTTCATACATTATTCTAAATGTATTTAGTTTATCTCTCAAATCTATGTATATTCTTACAGTACGACAATTTATGTCAGTACTCAATTTGTGATAATGTTAACAGAAGTAGAAGTTTTGATAGAAACTTTTGCAAAAGTCTGTATATCTTCACGCATGCGCTTTCGTTGTTTACTATAGGGTTGGAAATTATTACCCTCAACCCACACTTATACTATTGTATTCGTAATGAAAATCAATCCCTTACTCGGTTACGTCACGTCCGTTTCTTGGATTGTACTATAAATCTTCCGATGTGACAGCCGATTGTAAATGGGCTTAAAATAGTTGAGGTCTTTCCCAAGCTTAATTCTACACACGCTATCGCAACGATTTCAGTTTGTGTGTGCAAGGAGCAAGCAGATTTCAACGTCTGCAGATATATTACACGAAAAGTAAGTAGGTAGCCATACAAAATTTTCTTTCATCTGATTAAGTGATTTTTATGGTTTTAACTGTTTGCTAACAAGACACAATTCTACTGAATAAAGAAATTTTTTTCACATTTTCTTTCACCATTCGTTGTATTTAATATATTTTTGACTGCCTATGTATTTATTAGAGTCCCAAACTGTGAAATTGTCACATTTTATATGTAAAAGGAAGCAGCAACATCATGTATGTATTTATTTACATTGCAAGTGGGCAAGCACCCGGTTTATATTGCTTTTAATTCATAACGTTATAGTTTATTTCATACCAGATTGTAGTAGCTTATAAAACAATGTTTGAAATATTCCCGCCCAAATATTAGGCATGTTAAGACTCCAAAAAAGATTGGAGTCAACACAACGCCCGGGTTTCGCCTAAGAAACCATGGTATATCACAATGACAACAAGCAACATTCATGTTCCAAGCGGAATTCGAACACAAGACCGCAGCTTTCACGCAACGTTGTAGCTATATACCGTGACCACTTCTTTCTTTCAAGCTTTCATTCGAACAAAGAGAAGCGTAGCATATGTTCCACCGCTCGAAACATCCGCTCATCGTCTTTCCCACTTGCAGAATATTCTGGCATGTTCATTAGAAACGTAATTTGTAAATCACATCAATTTATCGTCATTAGAGGCCATATAATGTAGGCCTAACTAGCCTAGAAAGAAAACAAGTATCAGATGACCGTAATATTTTTCTCAAGGTTCTCCGAGTATAAACATGTATCAGATTACCATAACCCAGCTTAGTCGCGTGACCCATTTTAAAGGCCGAAATGACGGACAGGCGGTCAATAAAATGCTTGCCTCTACAACTGAGTTTCATGAAATATTTGTATCATTGTTCAACTATACGCACAGAGAACTCCAAACCTAACTCATTCTGCTGACAGAATAATTAAATGGCTGGCATATAGCCCCTATGTTATCTGTCACGATTGCTAATCGTATTTCCAGCATACCTCAACGTGACCGCATCCCATTTCAAAGCACAGTTTATCTGGAACAAACTTTCATTGTAGCGTGTTTTCTGTAATATAATAACAGGTTAGATTTGGTTTTGTTCGATTGCTGCCATCGTACTCTCTCTTTTGGCTTAGTTGCTGTGATTGCTGTTGCTTTTTTGGATTGCTTTTTTCATTACTCTCGCTCGTTTGGCACGATTACTGTGACTGCTTTCGCTCGTTTGGATCGGTTGCTTGCACTCTTTCGGTTCGTTTGCTTCGACTCTTTTCACTCGTTTGGCACGGTTGCTATGATTGCCCTCGTTCGTTTGGCTCTGTTGCTTTGATTGCACTCGCTCGTTTGGCTCTGTTGCTTTGATTGCACTCACTCGTTTGGCACGGTTGCTATGATTGCTCTCGCTCGTTTGGCTCTGTTGCTTTGATTACCCTCGCTCGTTTGGCTCGGTTGCTTCGACTGCTCTCGCTCGTCTGGCTCTGTTGCTTTGATTGCCCTCGCTCGTTTGACTCGGTTGCTTTGGTTACCCTCGCTCGTTTGGCACGGTTGCTATGATTGCTCTCGCTCGTTTGGCTCTGTTGCTTTGATTGCCCTCGCTCGTTTGGCTCTGTTGCTTTGATTGCACTCGCTCGTTTGGCACGGTTGCTTTGATTGCTCTCGCTCGTTTGGCTCTTGCTTTGATTGCACTCGCTCGTTTGACTCTGTTGCTTTGATTGCCCTCGCTCGTTTGGCACGGTTGCTATGATTGCTCTCGCTCGTTTGGCTCTGTTGCTTTGATTACCCTCGCTCGTTTGGCTCGGTTGCTTCGACTGCTCTCGCTCGTCTGGCTCTGTTGCTTTGATTGCCCTCGCTCGTTTGACTCGGTTGCTTTGGTTACCCTCGCTCGTTTGGCTCGGTTGCTTCGACTGCTCTCGCTCGTCTGGCTCTGTTGCTTTGATTGCCCTCGCTCGTTTGACTCGGTTGCTTTGGTTACCCTCGCTCGTTTGGCTCGGTTGCTTCGACTGCTCTCGCTCGTCTGGCTCTGTTGCTTTGATTGCCCTCGCTCGTTTGACTCGGTTGCTTTGGTTACCCTCGCTCGTTTGGCACGGTTGCTATGATTGCTCTCGCTCGTTTGGCTCTGTTGCTTTGATTGCCCTCGCTCGTTTGGCTCTGTTGCTTTGATTGCACTCGCTCGTTTGGCACGGTTGCTTTGATTGCTCTCGCTCGTTTGGCTCTTGCTTTGATTGCACTCGCTCGTTTGACTCTGTTGCTTTGATTGCCCTCGCTCGTTTGGCACGGTTGCTATGATTGCTCTCGCTCGTTTGGCTCTGTTGCTTTGATTACCCTCGCTCGTTTGGCTCGGTTGCTTCGACTGCTCTCGCTCGTCTGGCTCTGTTGCTTTGATTGCCCTCGCTCGTTTGACTCGGTTGCTTTGGTTACCCTCGCTCGTTTGACTCGGTTGCTTTGGTTACCCTCGCTCGTTTGGCACGGTTGCTTTGATTGCTCTCGCTCGTTTGGCTCTTGCTTTGATTGCACTCGCTCGTTTGACTCTGTTGCTTTGATTGCCCTCGCTCGTTTGGCACGGTTGCTATGATTGCTCTCGCTCGTTTGGCTCTGTTGTTTTGATTACCCTCGCTCGTTTGGCTCGGTTGCTTCGACTGCTCTCGCTCGTCTGGCTCTGTTGCTTTGATTGCCCTCGCTCGTTTGGCACGGTTGCTATGATTGCTCTCGCTCGTTTGGCTCTGTTGTTTTGATTACCCTCGCTCGTTTGGCTCGGTTGCTTCGACTGCTCTCGCTCGTCTGGCTCTGTTGCTTTGATTGCCCTCGCTCGTTTGGCACGGTTGCTATGATTGCTCTCGCTCGTTTGACTCTGTTGCTTTGATTGCACTAGCTCGTTTGACTCGGTTGCTTTGATTGCCCTCGCTCGTTTCGCACAGTTTTTTAAGTGTTCTCTTTAGTTTGGTTCGGTTTTTCGGTTTGTTTGTGTTGCTTTCATTGAATTTTGTTCGTTCAATTTAATTTGGTTTGGTGGTTACTATTTTTTGCGGACTGGTTATTTTAGATGTGTTAATTGAAAATTTCAGTTAAATTGGTTGGTTAGATTAATTCAGGTTTTTTATCTGGTTATCTTAAGATATTCCCACCTAGCCGATACTTTCCCTTTTGGCTACATGCTTCCCTGGCAATATAAGGAATTCAATTTCA